>NW_015647030.1:89945-110836 GCF_001515625.1 Sinocyclocheilus rhinocerous
GATAGATAGATAGATGTGTGATAGATAGATAGATAGATAGATACAAGTTGACAAAGGGATTGAATCCAAGATTTGGTGATAATATAACATAATGAGAGATTTACGAGCAGAGGCTGGTCATTTTTGACTGGGAACTCTAAATTAGGTGAAGGATTTTCAAAACAGCAAAAGGGTTAAAGCAATAAATCCCATGTTTTTTAGAGACAGAATTATATTTGTTAAGATTAATTATCAGCCTTTAAAAATTAACTTCAGACATAAGCAGGTACCTTTAAACACATCATTGGTCTTTACTTTCTCAGTTCTATTCAAGAGTTCAAATTACAAAACATTTTGATAGTCTGTTGAACTGACAGCTAATTAATTGTTGAAAAATATCTTATGTATCTGAAATATATCTTAAATATTCATATCCCATATTTTGAACACGGTCTTACAAAAAAATGAACTGCATTCTGTTGTAGAACTAATCAGGATTCCGTTGTTCACACTGACTCGACACTTTGAATACATCTCCAACATATCAGCTGCTAAGCAGAACAGAAAGCGTCGAGTCTGTTGGTATAATTTTCTGCTAGATTGCACAGTTATAATTACTCTCCAGATCAGCTGTACTGATGAGAGTATTGATCTGTCCACTGATAGTCATCACAACAAACACACACAGAATACGAAATAATTCCCATAAAACACATCCCTGAAGACGATCAACATGAGAATTGAGTATTCTCCTAATAAAGTTGTTCATCTACTCACCCTCATGATCTTGTAAACCCACAGGACTGGTTTTCTTGCATTAGAACAACAAAGGAGATGTTTAACAGATTGTCCAAGCTGCTCTTTCTAATAAAATAAAGTCAAGATTTTTGGAGGGAACTAAGACTTTTACAAAACATACATTTTAAATAATTTCAAAAATATTTTTACAAATTATTTCATAATTAACATGATTATTTTCAAAATTCCCTGACATCCTGAGACTAATTTCAAACTATTTTTGCTGTCTTGAAAGTATGTTTAAATGGCATTGTTTTAGTGCCAGAAACTATTATAGTGTATATATAGTATTTTAGTTTTTATTAATATTTTGTAATAAATGTTACAAATATTTTATTAGAAGTATTTTTAATTTAATTCATTAATATAAACACACACACACATATAAATTGTGCGTTGTCACTTTAAATAAAGTTTTGGTAATTTATATCAAGTCAAGTCAAGTCAAGTTTATTTGTACAGCGCTTTTCACGATACAAATCATTGCAAAGCAACTTTACAGCAAATTAAGTTTCTACAATATTTAGTGGTAGCTTATCTTGTGTGTTTTTGCCATTTTTATTTGTCTATATAGTTTTTATTCATTTTATTTCAGCTTTTTTATTTTAGAACATCAAGTTAAACTAAATAAAAATGAGTGATGTTGTAATGGCAAACAAATACCTTAAACATTTTATTTCAGTTAAAGTTTATTTCAATTGATCTCGTTTTCTTAAATTTCATGGTTTTGTTTTTAGTCAGCTATAACAACTCTGCATCATGGGAAAGATTCAAAGATTCACCCTAGAGCAGAGAACGCTTTAATACTGATCTACAGTATAAGAACAATACGTCACTTTGACTTCAGAACACACACAGAGACCATATCATCCCTGTTCCTAATATGCAAATTGGCAAAAACGACAAAAAGGCCAATGTAAACAAATGTGGCATGTTTGTGAGTTTGGCATGTTGTACAGATCACAGGAAGAGACAAACCTGACATGCTCCTCGTTCATGTCAACAACCACTTGAAAACTGTTCATTCTGAGTGCAAACATGGTTAAAAATACAACATGTTCCCAAAACCAAAGTTTAAAAAACACTTATCTTCATTCACGGAAGTACAGCTCTCAAACACTGGAGAGGAAGTGATGTTACATTCGGCTCAAAGACTCTTCCTGTATTAGCGAGCGGATTCCTAAACGTTCTGCCAAGATAATAGATTCTCCAATCATCTGGGATTGTTCGTAAGAGGCATTGAAGTGTTTACCCAACAATGGCGTAATCTTCACCTCGTGACAACCAGAAATCGTCAGTAGTAAGCGTGTCGCCTCCTCGAACGCTTAAGCCAATTCAGTCAATTAATCCTATTCATTACTCAAACTCTGCTGAGAAATACACGTATTTCACTGAATGTCGAATCATACGCGCCAGAAATAAACAAAGTGGACTCCAAACCCTCATATAACATTAATAAAACACGCGTGTGTTGAGTCACGTAAAAGTGCAGCGCTCGCTTGCTTCAGTCTGCATCGTTTCAGCATTTCATACATGCACTTTTCATGAGCATGTGATTGGCTGAGGTATTGACATTCATTATTAGTGCATGATATTTGCACAAACGTCAAAAAACTGGATTCAAAAACTTAAAAAAATATATATATTAAGTGAAAAACACAAATTTCAATTACCAAAAAAGGAAACAAATGATGTTATCAGCGACATCAGATATACAAATATCAAATGAATACAGGAGACAGATGATAATTTGGACGGATCTATTCTGCTAAAACACATTGGTTTTTATGAGGTGAAAGTATTTAAAAATTGTTTTCGAAAAAAATTATAATACATTTTTTTTTGCTAATTTCCACTGCCAAGCGCTGAGGTTTGGCTGTTGGCTTGTAATTAACATCACTGATATGGACCCAAAGGCTCATTAAAATACTTCTGCAGGGTGTTGAATTACTGAGTGAAAACATCAAAATAATATAATAAATCCTATTTTGCATGAAGCCTGTTTTTAGTACTATTATTAGTTTTGATGACAATTAAGTGCATATCATTGTTGCAATGTGAAAAAAATAAAGACTGCCATTATTATACTGAATATAATTAACTCTCATTTTAACAAAATCTTTTTTTTTACATTACAGTAACAAATGTTGGGAGAAATGTGCTTAATTAACCTAATTAACTTAATTATCCTATAAACAGGCTTCATTTGTTGTCATGCAAAATGTAATTTATTATTTATTTTCCCTATGATTTGTCCGGTTAAATATTTCCTCATTAAATTCATCCTATACTGTAGAAATATTTTCATTACAAATGGCAAATTCTTGACTGTAATGATACTTTTTTGGTGAATAATGTTTTTTCTGAAGTTAATTCGTTTGCGTTAACGTTCGTGTTGAAATGAGTCGGTGTGTGTGTGGCGGCAGTAAGGCAGCTCTAGAGTCAGTCCTTGTCTGGACCAGTGCAGGTGTCCTATTTTGTTTCTTTGTGTCAGTCATCTTTTCACCTCAGTGCTGCCCTCTGCTGGCTGGCTGCCATTAACGGTGAGGTTAACGGAGAGAAAGGCGGACCGTGGGCCCGAGCTGCTGTCTCTGCATGAATTGCTCTCTCTGTTCTAGGCTCAAGCTCAGTTGAAGCCCAGTCCGGCTCCCTTCGGCCTCTGAGACGCACGAATGGGCTCCGTGATGCCTCTGCCATCAGGGCCCAGGCCCGACCCCGGGGTCCAGCCCATACTCTGCAGCATACGGTTCCCCACGTTTGACTCCGGCAGAGGAACAGCGCACTCACCCACCACACCTGAGAGAGAGACACGGAGAGAACGGGATAATCTGCATTAAACGGTAAAGCTCATTGATTCTTGTAATGCACTTAATGGGTTGAAAGAGTCCTTAAGTAAGATCTTAAGATGAACTCATGCGTGAAGTGCATTTAAAAACCCACAAAATAAATAAAATGTCTGATCAAATGTCGAATAAAAAGTTTAGTTAACCAAAAATATGAACTTTTCACATTTTTAAAAGATATATGTGTAATGTAATGTGTAAATATACAAATGTAAAATGTAAATATTAAATTTAATACAGTATATAAATATAAATACATACACAGACATTTCATCCCCCCAACAACAACAAAAAATTTATATATATATATATATATATATATATATATATATATACACACAACATGCCTTAGGCTGGCCACAATACAAGGGCACTCTAAAATGTGCAGTTTTATCACACAGCACAATGCCACAGATGTCGCAAGTTTTAAGGGAGCGTGCAATTGGCATGCTGACTGCAGGAATGTCCACCAGAGCTGTTGCCCGTGAATTGAATGTTAATTTCTCTACCATAAGCCGTTTCCAAAGGCGTTTCAGAGAATTTGGCAGTACATCCAACCGGACACAGCAAGTACATGTAGTTAAACAATGTAGTTAAAGTTAAATTACTCTGAAATGATTTATGTAAATGCATAACAAAATTAATGAACAGTGTAAAATACAGTGTGACCAAAACATGACATGTTGTCCATTTTTAGTTCATGCCTTCCAAACTCGGACTTTACTGTAAAGTGTTAGCATGCAAATGGACATGGTTGCATTGAAAATCTCATAACTTCAGTGGAGAGTGATTTCCTAAGTTGTGTTTCAAATAATTCTGATGTTACACGTCACAGTTCCTGCTCCTCATAAACTCTAACAAGTTTCTGAGAAATTGGTAAGCTCTGTGACCTCTGACCCCTGAGGGCCGTGGCCATGTGCTCTGCGTCACAAATCACGGCAGGAAATGATGTTCTTTAATGAGGAAACGAGATCAGCACTGATCTGCCTGCTCAGCTGCCAATCTGTCACATAACCGCCACTGAGTTTACCGTTACCACGGCGACAAGCCTCTTCCTGACGACACGTTTCCATGAAGCGTTTGTGTTAAAGAAGAGGGCACCATTTACATTTATTATTCAGAACGTGGGTCTGACGTCTCTTTACAGAAACATTTCAGATCATTCTGTGATGGTAAATGAGTGTGTGTGTTACCTGAGGATGACGGGGCTCCCACAGGCGCAGCTTTTCGTCGTCTCTTTATATCTCCAGTACACAAAGAGCCAAGATGACCACTAGTTTGTCTACAGAGAGAGAGGGAGAGATTAGGATACTTACTGTTTAGGTAAATATGCTAAGATTATGTATTTTGAAATTAGACCATGGCAGAAGGATACAGAAAAGCGAACTGGTGCCATTATATTACTATATATTATATATATTATTACCTGCTAGCAGTCTTTAAAGAGCAGCTTTTCCTGTGGCTTCTGTCGCTACGAGAATCCCAAAGCAACTGCAGATATGCAAACATGTCAGACACATGTAAAACATCACATATCACACAGTAGATTTTCACATGAAGAGTTATTACACGCACACAGGCCTGAAACTCAACATACAGTAAATAAATCTTAGATTTATCAAAGCATGTCTTACTTGGTCTCTTCTGGCCCCAGAGCTGAACCACGAGCTGCAGAGGACAAACAAACTCTTAAAACAAGCCTGATATTAAGTTACTGATAGGGAATATATTACACAAATATTATATCATAGTTTGAGTAAATTTATATTATAAATAACTCAATAAAAATGTATTGCTCATAAAGTAACCATTAAATTAAAATTATTAATTTTAATTAATGTCATTTAAAAGATTAATTGAATTAATGTAATTTAAATGATAAATCAAATAAATAAAAATCATTAAATAACAATGTAGCAGCAATATCTTTTTTATTTAGGCAATACAGCAAATTAAGTACTTTATGAATTTGACAATTTAATCTTTCATTTATATAAAAAAAACAATGGATGCATAAAAAAATTATATTATTACATACTGGTAAAAAATAAAAATGTATAACCTGAATGCACTGTAAGTCGCTTTGGATAAAAGCGTCTGCTAAATGCATAAATGTAAATTATTCATAATAAATGAATAAGTCAGCATAAAAACACTAAAACTTACTCATGAGGATCCTGGGATAATCTCGGTAATCGATCAGGAATTCCTTGAGAGGTTCCCTTTTGGGAAAGAACATTACATTTATTACATATACATAAATTATAAACAATGAGTTGATACTTTAGACAAGTGCACATACCTGTGACTGCTGAAGACAGGTCTGCCGCGCGAGCCGCGCTTGAAACCCTGAAAAACAGGACAAGTCAGAGACACGGTCTAAAGATTAACGTCATTGCGACTTAAAAAGTGATAAAAAAAATAATTTCGAATTAAAAACATAAAAGTTACTAAGTAGGAACAAAGTAAGAGATATTACTATTGTAATATTTCACTGTAAATTAAAAAAGGATAAAAAAATGTGCAACTTATTTTTTACTAGCAAAATTAATAATAATTATTATTATTAAATAAAAACAAATGTTACTTAACAATAGGCCTGTCGCAATAATCAATATATCGACTTATCGCGCAATATATGTACGTGACCTCAATCATTTTTGGTGACGCAATATATCGCTCATTATATTTATTTAAAAATTAATGTCACCGTGTTTTTTGTCTTGTGCCTGTGTCTTTTGCAGCTTCTCGTGCATAACGTGGTGTAGTCATGAGGTGCTAGTTCAAATAAAAAAAAAGCTTCTATAAAAAAAGTTTCATCTGCAGATATGGCCTTGTTTAGGGATCTGTGCCTTTGTGCATACGGACATCTGACTGCTAAGTAGTGATTGTGTTCAAAAACAAAATAAGAAATATTACTATTGTAATATTTCACAATAAAATAAAAAAAATAGTAGTATAAGTATTCAAAAAGTTGAGTATTAAAGAAAAAATCTAACTTATATAATTTGTATTTAATAATAATAATTATAGAAATAATAGTAGTAGTAATAGTCAAAAAAATAATAGTTACTACTAAATAAAAAAAAAAAGAAATATTACTTTTGTAATTTCACTGTTCAAAAAAAAAAACAAGTATTAAAGGGGAAGTTGATTGTGATTTTACTTTTTTAACTTTAGTTAGTGTGTAATGTTGCTGTTTGATCATAAACGATATCTGCAAAGTTACGACACTGAAAGTTCAATGCAAATGGAGATACTGTCTTTTAAAGAAAAGTATTTTTAATGCCTACAATTACGACTGGAAGGGACTACAACGAGCTACTTTCCGGGCTGGTGACATCACAAACCCTTCAATTAACATAAACCCCGCCCCCGAGAACATGCAACAAAGGGGGCGAGGCTATGTCTCTTTCAACCGGAGCACATGCAACTATTGCCTGTAATAGTAAGGGCCGCGATGTTTCCGGACAACATGCAATACATGGTTAACGAATCACAATACACTGGGCCAGCAAACCAATCTGAGCCCATTGCGTATTTAGGAACAGGAAGTCAACCAGCAGTTCAAATGACAATGGAGACAGCGGCATAGAATAAAGGTACAATATATAAAAAATAAGGCTTTTTTTAAAATTTTTTTTTTTAAGCGAAGCATGAAAACATGTTACACTGCACCCCATAAACACAATCAAGCCTAGAAAAAAAGTAGTCAACCACCCCTTTAAAGAAACATTTTGTAACTTTCATATTTTTTATTAGTAATAATCATTATTATTACCAAAAAATATGAAAATTACTAAATAAAAACAAAATGAGAAAAATTACTATTGTAATACTTCAGAGTAAAATAAAAAAAGAGAAAAATAATAAGTATTGTACACTACACCTGTAAAATTACAAAACTAACATTTAGATTTTCACATAATAAGATGAAGATTTATGTTTCTATCAGACATTATTGCTCTCTCTTATGGGTTGTAGAGCTCTGTCCTCTGGTGGACAAACATGTGAACTATACTCCAGAGCTGAAGGCTGTGTGTCTGAGCACTCACCTCTTTGAGCTCCCGGTGACATTAACGGGAACGCTCCGGTCAGGATGCTGTTGAACACGGGGTCATTGAGGTCCAGTTCGTTAGAGTCTCTCTCCCACCACGGCACCACACCCGCGATTCCACACGCCCCGCCCGGCTCGCCCTCATAGAACCAATCGCTCTGCTCATCGTCGCCTGAAACACACACACAACACTCAAACACGTGCTCTTCATTCTGTACGTGATAAATGCTGATTAGGAAATATACGAGATGAGTGCACACACCTTGCCTTCCCTCGTCGTTTGTGTACAGGCCCCCATCACTGCTGTTACTCACACTGCTCGTCTCACTGTAATCACACACATTACACATCGTTTTAAGCCATTTGTGGGAAATAAAAGGGTGAATTTCATTAAAAACATGTCCATGGTCATAAAAGAAAAAGCATATTTTGAATAAACAATAAGAAGCCCTATTTTTAAGACTATTAAGATTGTTAGCATGTGACCATTTTCATTACACCTTAGCACATTTCCCCCCAAATTTTCATTTTTTAATTTTAAAAACAAATACCTGTTTTTTTTTTTTATCTCACATTGGTGATTCTAATTCATTAAAATAACAAAATAAAATCATTTAAAATAATAAAAAAATAAAAATATATATAAGTGTATATTACTATATTAAAATATTAGTGTAGTAAAATTATTTTAATTAATTTAATTTTTATTTATATTAACAATTACTACAATCAATATAGCTATAAAATAATAATAGTTATAATAGTAATACAAATGAATAATAATAAAGTAAAAATATAAAAATTACTAAGAACAAAATAAGAAATATTACTGTTGTAAGATTTCACTGCTGTAAAATAAACTTAATAATACTATTTTAGTATTCTAATTAAAATCAGCATAATTTAAGGCATTAGATATATGACCATGATATATAATAATAATAAATAATTATCTTATTCATATTTTATTTTGCACTATGCATTTTTGTGCATTATGGTAATTAAAATTGGGGTAGTGTGCACAAAAAAAAAATCCTAAAAAGAATGTCGCCATGCAAAAACAAAATGTTTATGGAAAACTGAATTGCATATTCTTCTTAATTTCATCTGGGTTGAAATATGACCTGGGCATGTTCTTGACTGGTTTCATTAGATTCACCCATATGTAGGGCTGCACGATAAATTGAAATGAAATCGAGATCGCGATTCGACAGAAGCTGCGATTGTCATGCGTATCTTTCAGTGAAGCACGGTTCTGTGATCAGCAGTAAATCTCCATCCAAAGGCCAGAGGGCGCTCTCGCGCTGAAACTCCAAATACGCCTCGCAGAAGAAACAGAAGATTCAACTGCTTACATTGATTCAACGTGACTAATAAACACACGACTACGGCAATATACGATGATGATTTCCTGCTGATTACAGAACCGGCATTACTATCAAAATGCGCATGACAATCGCATTCGATTAATCATGCAGCCCTACCCATAGGAATTTCTTATGCTGATGTGTACAGCTGTAATTATTACATTCTGTGCCTTAAATAAAGAATATTAATAATAATGTTTCTGGTATAGAAAAGATCTAAAAAACTAGAGGTCTAGTCCAGTGGCCCGTAGCACAAAGCCGGTTTGGGTTTTTACCCAGGTACGTTCGTGTTTAGTTTGAGCAAACTCTGAGTTTTCGGGCTCAAGAAGATGGGATGGTTTTGAGCGGATTTCGTCACCATGGTAACTTAAGCTACACAGCTACCCTAGCTAACTAGAAAATAAGCAAAAAAATACCCCTTTTTTGACATCTTGCGAGATCTTGTCCTGAAGGGCAGAGAAACAGGTTTACTTGTTTGTGTTTAGCTTCTGTGGCTATTTTCATGGCGAGAATTATTATGGCTGAATCACATCATGTTTTTATAATTTATCTTTGCTAAAAACTCCAAAAATGTATTTGGCTTAACTCTGTTAAAAAAATCTCTCAAAAGAGTTAATTGAATTTAAAAAAAAAGTTTTCTCAAAGAGTTAAAACCAGTACAATCTAATAAAACATGCTTAATGGATAAAGGGATTCGGCAAAGAGAACATGTTGGAGGATCCTGGAATGAGAAACAGGAAGAGGAGGGGCTAGACAGGAGAGAAGAACACTAACCACCTGTCACTCATCTCCTCATCTGAGCCTTTCTGCTCCTCATAGTCCATCTTATCTTTGGCCGCTTGTCCTGCCTCTTCGCTCTCCACCACCACGCCTTCGTCTGCCGCGTCCTGCGCGAGTCTCTGCGCCGTGAACTTCCTCTTCTTCACCCTGTTTTTGTTTGATTCGCTCCCTTTGGCCTCTGGACTAAACCCCGCCTCCCTGCTGTTGGTTGCTCTGGACGGTGGCACTAGAATGGTGGAGACATCTAGTGGTGGGTCCACAGCCATGCGCTTGACTTTCCGACGCCTCCGCAAACTGCGCGTTCCCAAAACGTCCGCTCCGCTCAAGTCGTCCAGCCACAGCGGCCTCTTGCCCCTGCCAGAGTCAGTGAGGGGCGTACGCCGCTTCGCGCCCAGCTGCTCATCCGAGTCGCTGTTGTTGTCGCGGGTGTGAGCGCCCCCCGCTGCCGTGGATGAGCGGTAGTCTTTCTGCTCCTCTAGGCTGGACTCAGAGCCTTCGCTCAGGTGACAGGTGTCCCACGGCGGGTGAGGGTTATCGGACCGACGCTTACGGCCACGGCGCTTGCGGGCCTGGCGTTTCAACAGGCAACTGACGGCCAGAGCGTGATCTCCACCGTCTCCAAACCCTCCACGGGCTTGTTCTGAACTCTCCTCCAGAGCCGACACCAGGTCATGGACCAGCTCGTCCATCGTCCGCCGAAAGTGCCTGATCAGAAAGAGTGAAATTGGGTGAAAAAAAAGAGAAAATGAATGAGCAAATGTATTTGTTCATAATGACTGGATTTGAATTTTTAAATAAAAATTTAATAGAGATTGTACTATAAGAGCAATTTCTAGTCATGTACATTAACAAAAAAAAATCATATTTATTTATTAAGCGCCATTTAATGGTTTATTAATTTTAATTATTTATTTATTGTTTGTATGTTTATTATTTGTATAGCACATTTAAAAGCAACTCATGTTGACCAAAGTGCTTTCCAATAAAACAACATATAACCAAAACTAAAACAACAAGAACATAAAAACAACATGACATAAACAAACAAGACCATCAGATATACACCAACTATCTCATATCAAATGTCCGGGCAAGTAAGTGCCCTCTTAAAAGGGTTTTAAAATGACCTAGTGATGTACAACATCTAATTTCCAGTGGCAGGTCATTCCAGAGGCGACTTTGGACTTTAAGCGGGATTTAGGGACCTTTAATAAAAAAATTTGAGATGACCTCAATGGCCGTGTCGGAGAATAAGACTGGATCATGTCCGAAATATATTCAGGTGCTAGACCATGCAAAGCTTTAAAAGCATAAAGTAAAACCTTAAATTGAACTCTAAAATTAACCGGCAGCCAATGCAACGAAGCAATGAAACGATGTTTCTTGGTCCCAGTCAGCAGTCTGGTTGCTGCGTTTTGTAATAATTGAAGACGATTCAACAGAACAGCGGGAATCCCCAAATACAATGAATTACAGTAATCCAATCTTGACCTAATAAAAGCATGTATAACATGCTTCAAATCATCAAACAACAGAATTTTTTTTACTTTTGCGATATTTCTTAACTGAAAATATCCCGCCTTTACCACAGAGTTTACTTGCTTATCAAATTTAAGATCTGAATCGAAGACCACTCCCAGGTTTCTTACTTGCTTATGCAGATTTGAGGCAGTAGGACCTAGACCGGTTAACACATGTGAGGACGGTATAATAGAGCCAAATATTAGGCATTCTGTTTTAGCCTCATTTAATTGTAAAAAGTTCTGTGCCATCCATAACTTAATCTCATTAAGTCATCAAATCAATAATTTCAATCAATTCAATTTCATCAATCAATTTATCTAATATTTTATGATTTTTTAAAAATATTTATTTTATTGGTTTTTGATATGTTTTCTATTACTTATGCGTTAACATTTTCTAGTAATTTATGCATTATTAATGGGACTTTGTTTAGGATGGTCACCAGGGCATGGACCAGCTTGTCCATTGTCTGCCAAAAGTGCCTGCTCAGAATGAGTGAATTTAGGTGAAAAAATAGAAAACAAAAATTCACAATGACTTATAAAATTAAATAAAATTAATAAAATAAAATAAAAATTCTCTCTTTTTTTCAGGTTTTACATGACAGGGAATTTTTAAAGTCGATACACAAATGCAATTCTCCGGATTTTTTTATATTTATTTTATTGGTTTTCATATTTTTCTATTATTTATGCATTAACATTTTCTAGTAATTTATGCATTATTAATGGGACTTTGTTTAGGACGTTCACCAGGGCATGGACCAGCTTGTCCATTGTCTGCCAAAAGTGCCTGCTCAGAATGAGTGAATTTAGGTGAAAAAAAGAAAAAAGTTCCTAATGACCGAATTTAGAATGATATAATATGATTTAATAGAGATTGTTCTAACAAGCCAATTTCTAGTCAATGAAACATTTTAGAACTATACAGCAGTAAAATGTATATTTGCTTAAAAAAATCCATGATTTTGTTTGAATTAATTGCCGTCACACAACTGCTACATAATAGTTTATTAATTTATATGACTTCTCTATTATTCATTTGACTAATTTTGATTTTCATATTTTTCTATTATTTATTAATTAATTAATTTTATTAATTTTAGGGACCAACATCAGGTCATGGACATGCTTGTCCATCATCCGCCCAATAGTGTCTGATCAGAATGAGTGAAATTACGAGAAAAATTCGAAAAGAGCAAATGAGGAAAAAATCCATTTATTTAAAATGAGTGAGTAAGGATTATTAAATATAGCTATTTCTAGTCAGTTAATTATTTTAGAGCTAACAGCAGAACCATATATTTTCTATAAAAATCATTTAAAAAATTTATTTATTAATTTTTGTGACTTCTATTATTCATTTTATTTTTAAATGACTTTTCTATTATTTATTAATGTACTTTTTAAATTAATAAAATAAAAACAATTTTCTCATTTATGTGTTTTTTCAGGTTTTACATGACAGGGAATTTTTTAAGTCGATACATAAATGCAATTCTCAGGATTTAAAGTGGTGATGATAACAGATGGTATTACCATGGCCTTCTCAATGGCAGTGTCCATTCATAATGCTGGTAGTAATACTATGACACTTTTTTATAAGGATTGGATTTCTAATTAATCTGGATAGTCAATCAACTGATCGATGGTTTCAAGCTCTGTCTTTGAATAATACCCACCAGTATTAACACAGTAGGTTAAATAAAAGTGCTGGTACAAAGGTGCGGTAATACCATGGTAAATTAGTTGCGGTAATGAATTATTACCATAATCATGTACTGTGGAATTTCATTTCAAAGAGTGGCATAGTAAAATATAATAACTACATGATAATACAATGCTAACGTAGTTTATTGCGAGTGTGATCGGGTCAGAGATACACACATCAAACACATCATGATCGGCTCCGAACAAACCGACGGCAAAACACGTGAGACACATACCAGTCGGTTCCCGCTTTACCGAAGCTCTTGATCTCGGCGGCGCGGAACATGAAACCCGCAGAAAGCGACAAAAACTCACGGGAAAAGATCGAGGCCGCGCTGACAAACCATAGCGCCTCAACAACAACACCACCACCGCGCCGGAAACGGACTACAAGACATAAAAGACGCGCTTCCGGTGACGAAAAGACCGCATGCTTTCAAAATAAAAGCCGGTGGTGATGATGATGATGATGATGATAATAATAATAAACAAACAAATAAATAAATAATGCATAGGATTAATGGAGAAATTGACATGTGAAACAAAATTCCTCAAAAGTATTTCTTCATTAACCCACTTAGCCATCTATTTCTCTCTTTTTGATGATTTGAAAGTCTTTTATCTGAAGTTATATTTTATTTTCCCACCACAATACGTTTTTAAACAAACAAATTCACATTTCAGACTCTAAATAAAAACTTTTTTATTAACATATGTACTCGTGTAAAAATAAAACCCAACATGTTCCCTTTATTTAAGTTTATTTTCTATGGTCTTTTTCGTTTCGTTTTTAATTGTTTAGTTTTGATTTATTTATTTGTTTCACTGTAGAATATACAGTCGTCAACAACAAGCTACTAGCATAAATTAATAACAGTATTTTAAGACAAATAAATAACACTATAATAAACTATAGAAATAAAAATACTTAATATTATGTTTTTTTATTTTATTTATTAGGCTATTTATATTGTCAGTATCTTTTTGCTGATTTGAAAGTCCTTTTCTATCTGACCTTCTAGGTCTATAATTTTATTAAGCTTAATTTTTCAAACAAAAAAAAAAATACATGGAAAAAATCTGACATTTAAATTGAAACTTTAGAAAAAATATTATAAACAACAACTTATAAACATAAAAACTTTACGTTTTCTCTTGTCCTTTTTTCTATAATGTATTTTATTATTAATTTTTTGTGTCTTTGAATGGTTAATTTAATTTATGTGTGTGTATTTGGACTGTGAACTTGAGGGTCTCACATGAACTTGGTCCTCTCACATTACCACAAACACACAGTTTACTCCAGTGTAGCAGGTAAATATAGAAAGACTCTGTCTCTGCCTCTCATAAACAGAATCTGAAACACAGATCTGCTCTCGGATCATCTGCAGTTAATTCTAACTTCGGCTAATTTCTTCTGCAACATTTGCTTATTGAAACCTCTGCATTAGATTTAAACTGGTCTATAATGTATTTTATTATTAATTTTTTGTGTCTTTTTATTTATGTGTGTGTATTTGGACTGTGAACTTGAGGGTCTCACATGAACTTGGTCCTCTCACATTACCACAAACACACAGTTTACTCCAGTGTAGCAGGTAAATATAGAAAGACTCTGTCTCTGCCTCTCATAAACAGAATCTGAAACACAGATCTGCTCTCGGATCATCTGCAGTTAATTCTAACTTCGGCTAATTTCTTCTGCAACATTTGCTTATTGAAACCTCTGCATTAGATTTAAACTGGTTCTGAGAAGATCGTGATCATAACAGCTGTCATGCAGGGAGAGGATGAGAGGGATGAGAATGAAACTGGAAGTGACCTGAAATTCCAGAGTGGAGAAGAAGCCATCAACTGCAGCTGGTCTTGGGTAACCTGCTGTCTTTGTTTTGTTTTGGTGTTTATAGCACCAGTTCAAAGTCTGGACACACCTACCAATAGTAAAGTAAAAAAATAACACAAATAAAAGTATATGAATTATGTAGTGACCAAAAAAGTTAAAGAAGTCGAAAACATATCTCATATTTGAGCTATTTCAGAAGTTGTCACCCTTTGAATGTTGCTGCCCGTGCATCTCTTATCTCTTAGTTATTATAGTTAACTAAATTCATATAAAATTGTTAATTTAAATAAAGTAAACATGAAATAAGCATTGCAAAAAAAACTATATATATTAAAAAAAACTAGAAAATATTAAAATAATTCAAACTATTAATAAAAACAATAATCGGATCTCAGTAATACTAAAATAACTCATGCATTAAAAATAATTAATGAAAATGTTTTTTGTAAAAAAAAATATATATATATATATATATATATATTCATTTTTTTTGCAGTGCATGCAATGTAATGGCACAAATTTCTGAATTTAAGACTTTCTGCTCTGATTTAAGGCCTTAATTTAGTCTTTAATTTGCGGAAAATTCAGACATTTTAAAACCTTTTTAAGACCCGCAGAAACCCTGTATAAGCAAATTAATAAGGCAGACAGACTGAAAAAACATGTGCATAAATGTCACAACTCAACTGGGCTGTTTTACCCATCAGACTGTGGGCTAGTAAAGCACAAACACATGAGTGAAGTGTAGCATGACTCAAAACCTCAGGAAACCAATCTCTCGTTTCCTCTTTCTCTCTCTGTCTGTCAACACTGATGCATGAGAGGATCACAGCACTTTTGTTCACATGCAAATCTCTGATCTGTCTGGTGCATAGAAATGGTTTTGGGGGACTTTGTATGATTTTTGTAACTTTGTGTTTATCATAATATCATATTTTCGGTCTGTCCTATTTACTTAATTAGGCCTATTGCAGAACTTCATTGACAGAATATAAGAAAAGGAAAAGTTCAAAAGATTTCAAGAGCTAAATAGCAAATAGAAGTGTGCAGACAGTAGAATCCCAGATAACAGGTTATAAAATCATTGTCTGAACATTGTTTTGAAATGTCCAGTTTTCTTGTAGTGATTATAACTACAAAAATGTTTCTTATGGCATTTTACTCATTTTTCACCCAGAATATAATGTTATTTGAATGTTTATTTTTAATATTCTTAGAATGTTAAAATGTCAAAGTTTATTTTTTTTGTGATTAGAACGTTAGGCTATTTAAAGTTTACAAAAACTTTTTTTACACCATCATAAGGATGTTTTGAAGATTTTGTTATATGTTCAATTTTGTTATATAATGTTATGAGAATATAAAATATTAATAATGTTATAAGAACGTTCCACAAACATCTTTAAGAACATTTTGTCCTAAGACTATACGTGACCCTGGACCACAAAACCAGTCATAAGGATAAATTTTTTTGAAACTGAGATTTATACATTTATGAACAAATAAGCTTTCCATTGATGTATGGTTTGTTAGGATAGGACAATATTGTTTGGGGTATATTTGTAGCAATAGCCAAAAATACATTTTATGGGTCAAAATTATTGATTTTTTTTTTAATGCCAAAAATCATTAGGATATTAAGTAAAGATCATGTTCCATGAAGATATTTTGCAAATTGTCCAATCCTAACAAACCATACATCAATGGAAAGCTTATTTGTTCAGCTTAATTTATTGAGATGCACCTGTATAATGTTTAGAAAACGTTAGTGAAAGTTGTGAGAATGCTCCCTGTCAGCTGGAAAGAATATAGTTAATAAATTATGAATATATAACTTAAAAATATATTTTATGTTTCAATATAGCTACTGAAAGTATAATTAACATTTAAGTACATCATTTAGTAGGCATCATTTACTATCTACACTATTTTCTTTAAAAACCCTTCTCATCATTCCAGAAAGAACAAGCTTTATTATTTTTTTAGTTTATTAGTTCAACTTGCCTACGTTTTTATTCTTTCGACATGCGAAATGCTAAAAACAGCAGACATCGAACGTCAGTGAAAGCGGCTCAATGATTGGACGAGAGGATCACCTTACAAAAGCCACGAGGAACGATGAGAGCTGCGCGCTGATTGGTCAGCACAATCACCTCACAGCCGCCACTATGTGTCACGAAAGCTGCGCGCTGATTGGACAGCAGGATCACCTCACAGCTGTCACTCAAAGCGGTACCTGCAAGAGCCGAGTTAAAACAAACTATCAGCGCCCGCCCACAATTTATCGGCTCTGTTTCGCTTCTTCTGACAGCCGGATGATCACAGATATTCCTATACTGGATACGGTCTAATGGCTTTTAAAACAAAGGATTTTATTTTAAATTTAAAGGCGTGAATGAATAAGAAACTGACCCAACGAGAAGAAAGGAAGAAGTCATTTTTACCAATTGGCTGATTGTTTTTTGTTGTTGTTTTTTTTGGTGTACGTGACGTCACTCACATCGTTAGTCAGAATATGACAGCGAGAATATGAATGTATGAATGTTACAGTGTTTGTCCTTCACTCCTCTGAAAACACGATGAGCTGAACGGGGCTTTACTAACGTTAGAGGTGAGAGAGACTTCATGTTATGAACATAGTCATTTAACCTAGTATGCTGTGTTATGTAAACCACTACAGCAAGTTATTAATGTGGGATGTGAAATTAAATTGTGAATATAATGTTGATATCCTTACCTGATGTCTGTAAACATTGTTTTAGTATTCACTCTGATTACATAACTATACATAATATGCTGATGAGTCAGTATTTTCCTTCACACTTTCGAAGCTGACATTTTATCACCCTTATAATGTTGATGATTCATATTAGTCCTGATTCACAAGACTTTTAAAGGCTGAAATTATTTAATATCAGTGTCGAATATACATTCATCAACAACGAGCTATAATATAACTGAATAATTATTAATAATTTTAAGACAGATAAATAATACTATAATATAAACTATGTACTATTAAGTAATACATCAGTATAAATAAATATGTTATTTACTAAATTATAATACTTTATCTTTTTATTAATTTATTATAATTAATACGTTAATACATAAGTATTATTCATATGTTATAATGAATGTTATAGTATATATATTATAATATAATTTAATAAAATGTAATTATCGAATACAAATAACTGCTTTCTGCTGCTGAAAACATATTCTGACAGATTGTACTTTCTTCTTTGGAACTAAACATTTCTCTCTCTCTCTCTCTTTCTGCTTTCCTTGTCCTTTTTGTTCTTTCATGTGAATGACTGTTTTGAATAATGTGACTAATTCTCAGTCTAGGGCTCATTTTTGCATTCACGTCACCTAAAGCTTAAAGCTCTTTGGATATTTCTGGATTCATCTGTTCTCTTAACTCAGTTAGCTTGTCTGGGGCTGACATTATTAATTTATGGAGGAATATGAAACCAGGAGGAGTACAGCAGTGATAATCTCACACGAGCACACTGACATTGTGTATCTAAGTACAGAACAGATTCTGAAATCTGATCCTGTGGTGTTTTGACAGACAGATGGTCTTTAATAGCATCTGTAAACATGTACGTTATGGTCAGATCACTGACCTTTGTGATCATCTGAGGACTGAATGTTCCATATCGTCCAGACAGTATTTGATAAACGCATCATGTCTGTTTGATCAATTGCAGAAGTAACTGGTGACAGAATTCCTGCTGGCTTGACCTTCTCCAGAGGTTATGACAGAAAATCAATAATTCATTTCTGCTTGTGAGGGTATCAGATTGACAGAGTAGTGTGCCGAGTGAAAATCAACTCGATTGCAATTCTAAAAATGCAATGCATGTTGGTGAAAGAATTGCATTTGTCATGAATTAGTATTTGATGTTGTTCATTATATACATGATGTTTAATATACTACAATGTGAAATGTGTCATTTCTGCACCACTAGTAGTAAATGTAAGTGGAAAAATACCTAGATTTTTACATTTTTTGAAGGAAATGTAAGTAATGCCCATTCAAAGTTTTGCAAGTGCCTTTTAAAGCATTGCTATGTGGTTGATATAGGATGTTTTGGGTGGTTGTGTGCTAGTTCATGTCAAAAACATCCACCATCTACTTTCTGTGATATGCTGGTCTCTCAGGTTCCTTAGTCAATGTATGTCTGAAAGGAATAGTTCATGTAAAAATGAAAATGTACTCACCCTCAGGCCATCCAAGTTTTAGATAGGAACAGATCTGGAGAAATTAACATTGCATCACTTGCTCACCAATGGATCCTCTGCAGTGAATGGGTGCCGTCAGAAAGAATGAGAGTCCAAACAGCTGATAAAAACATCGATAACAATAATCCACAAGTAACCAAAATATGAGTCTTCTATAGAGCATGATGTTTAATATACTACAATGTGAAATGTGTCATTTCTGCACCACTAGTAGTAAATGTAAGTGGAAAAATACCTAGATTTTTACATTTTTTGAAGGAAATGTAAGTAATGCCCATTCAAAGTTTTGCAAGTGCCTTTTAAAGCATTGCTATGTGGTTGATATAGGATGTTTTGGGTGGTTGTGTGCTAGTTCATGTCAAAAACATCCACCATCTACTTTCTGTGATATGCTGGTCTCTCAGGTTCCTTAGTCAATGTATGTCTGAAAGGAATAGTTCATGTAAAAATGAAAATGTACTCACCCTCAGGCCATCCAAGTTTTAGATAGGAACAGATCTGGAGAAATTAACATTGCATCACTTGCTCACCAATGGATCCTCTGCAGTGAATGGGTGCCGTCAGAAAGAATGAGAGTCCAAACAGCTGATAAAAACATCGATAACAATAATCCACAAGTAACCAAAATATGAGTCTTCTATAGAGCACACTCTATTCTATAGAGTTCATACTGACCATACGCCACAATGTACAGGATCAATAATTGGCATCTCTTCTCCTTTCTCCATTTAGACTCAGACCATGAATTACGTGGGTCAGTTGGCGGGGCAGGTGTTCGTGCAGGTGAAGGAGCTCTACAGAGGTCTGAATCCCGCCACGCTGTCCGGCTGCATCGATGTCATCGTTGTCCGGCAGCCGGATGGAGCTCTGATCTGCTCTCCATTTCACGTACGCTTCGGAAAGATGGGCGTCCTGAGATCACGCGAGAAAGTGGTGAGTGGTACATTTAAGGTAATAGTGATATGACTTGATATTACATGTATTGACTTCTCTTCTCTCTCTCTGTCAATTAGGTGGACATTGAGATCAATGGGGAACCTGTGGATTTACACATGAAGTTGGGCGAGAACGGAGAAGCTTTCTTTGTCAAGGAGACAGAAGATGATCAGGTGCAAACATGCAAGCCCTCACATTTTGCTCGGCAGTCACCAATATTCATGCTAGTTTCCTTTCCAAAACTGTGGTCACACTAAACTTGTGCTCCATTAACTTCTATTCATATTAAGCACTGGAGACCAGAAAACGCAAGCTCAAGTTTGGTGACCTCTGAATTAAAGAGATTTGACCAGTAGAGGATCTAAACATAAGAGATCTCTCGATTACATAAATGTAAAGCTGCATGGAAGTCTGAAGTAATTTCACATGCTCAAAGCCTACTTTGCTCCTGCTGTGATCTTAATCCAGCTTTCTAGAACAGAGCAGTGATTCTAGAACACAGCAGGATACTTATAGAATTTAGAATGTTTTCGAAGTAATCAAAGTTCTAAAATTCAAAAAATAACTGCCATATTCTAGAACAGTACAGTGATTTTAGAACAAAGCTTAACTGTAGAATAATAAAGCAATAAGCCCCAAGAAGCCGTGGTTTACAGTGAATTTATAACAGCTAAGGGGCGTTGTTTGCTGCTAAAACCCCCTTAGCTGTTATAAATTCACTGTAAACCATGGCTTCACAGGGCTTATTGCTTTTATAAAATGGTTATTCCATATACATAGTAAGGTTTCACAGAATAAAACAGA
>NW_015647030.1:110846-112366 GCF_001515625.1 Sinocyclocheilus rhinocerous
TCAAAAGGGGCAAGACTAAAGGGGTAATCCAGGAAAACAGGCGAAGATCAGAAACCGAGAAAAACAGGCAAGGCAAGGCAAGGCTAGGCAAGGCAAGACTAGGCTAGGCTAGGCTAGGAAGCTAACGAGGGCTCTGTAGAGTAGCTATCACTGCTGGCGATAAGCGCATACAATACTCGGCCGCGGGAAGGGATCAGAGTGAGTGTTAAATAGTGAGTGAGTGATATGAAACAGCTGTGTGCAATCAGTGCTGTGTGCAATCAGTGCAATGAATGATGGGATATGTAGTCCAGGGTGATATGCAACAGTGTCGTGCGAGAGTCAATGAAAATGGAAAGGGTGACCTCTGATGGCTAGCAGACGGAAGTTCATGGACCGGATACGTAACATAAACAAAGGTGTATGTTTGTAGTGTAATTTACAACAGCTTCGAACGCGGCTCAACCAATCAGAATCAAGGACCGGAAATATCCGTTTTATAAAATGCCATTTTATAACAGAATAGTAGTTTCTTGAATGGGATCATATTGAAAGTAACACAAGAAGTAAATATAGGAAGTGCGCCAAGACCTCTGTGAATTTGACGAAGAGAAGAGAAAAGAAAGAAGACGTTTTGTTTATAAGAATCAGCCTTTGCGGTTCTGAGATCAGCTGAGTGAACATCCTCTTTTTAATTCCCACAGTCTTATTTTCCTAATTTCATCTGTTTTGTTGTTATTTAACACTGTAGCTTATTACACTGCACTTTACATTTACAAATTAATTAAAGTTACATGACTCATTCAGAGCCAAAAAAAAAAAGGTCTTACTAATGTCTGTTAATAGCACACTGTGTTTACAGTACAGTCTCATGCTAACTTTTCTTTTCTGACTTTCTCTTTGTGATTCCTTACAGGAAGTGGTTCCATCTTACCTGGCCACATCTCCCATTCCATCCGACGGGGGGCTTCTGATGGGCTCCAGCAGTGAGAATGGAATAATGAAGAAGAGGAGGAGGAGGAGAAGGAAGTTTAGAATGGAGGATGTGAAGAGGGAGGAGAGCGTGGAGTTCTCAGAGGAAGAACTGTTCAACATCGACATCAATGACAGCGAGCAGCCTGATCAGAACAGGTCAGCTGACCCTTTTAAGCCATTAAACATAGTTTTATACCATAATAAAACACTCTAATATCATCCTAATAATCAGCATATTAGAATGATTTATGAAGGATCATGTGACACTAAAGACTGGAGTAATGATGCTGAAAATTCAGCTTTACATCACACAAATACATTACAATTCAAATATATTGAAATAGAAAACATTTATTGTAATGATATTTCACAATATTACTGTTTTTACTGTATTTTTGATCAAATAAATGCAGCCTTAAAGACTTATTTTCAAAAACATTAAAAAAAATATTAAACTTTTGACCAGCAGTATATAATTTATAATTTTTTTAACTATATTGCTCAACACGGCATCTTCCTGTGTGTGTTTCTATGCATGTATGTATCTGATGAACGGAGGTTCATCT
>NW_015647030.1:112820-136852 GCF_001515625.1 Sinocyclocheilus rhinocerous
AACCAATCAGAATCAAGGACCGGAAATATCCGTTTTATAAAATGCCATTTTATAACAGAATAGTAGTTTCTTGAATGGGATCATATTGAAAGTAACACAAGAAGTAAATATAGGAAGTGCGCCAAGACCTCTGTGAATTTGACGAAGAGAAGAGAAAAGAAAGAAGACGTTTTGTTTATAAGAATCAGCCTTTGCGGTTCTGAGATCAGCTGAGTGAACATCCTCTTTTTAATTCCCACAGTCTTATTTTCCTAATTTCATCTGTTTTGTTGTTATTTAACACTGTAGCTTATTACACTGCACTTTACATTTACAAATTAATTAAAGTTACATGACTCATTCAGAGCCAAAAAAAAAAAGGTCTTACTAATGTCTGTTAATAGCACACTGTGTTTACAGTACAGTCTCATGCTAACTTTTCTTTTCTGACTTTCTCTTTGTGATTCCTTACAGGAAGTGGTTCCATCTTACCTGGCCACATCTCCCATTCCATCCGACGGGGGGCTTCTGATGGGCTCCAGCAGTGAGAATGGAATAATGAAGAAGAGGAGGAGGAGGAGAAGGAAGTTTAGAATGGAGGATGTGAAGAGGGAGGAGAGCGTGGAGTTCTCAGAGGAAGAACTGTTCAACATCGACATCAATGACAGCGAGCAGCCTGATCAGAACAGGTCAGCTGACCCTTTTAAGCCATTAAACATAGTTTTATACCATAATAAAACACTCTAATATCATCCTAATAATCAGCATATTAGAATGATTTATGAAGGAAGGATCATGTCTAAAGACTGGAGTAATGATGCTGAAAATTCAGCTTTACATCACACAAATACATTACAATTCAAATATATTCAAATAGAAAACATTTATTGTAATGATATTTCACAATATTACTGTTTTTACTGTATTTTTTTTCAAATTAATGCAGCCTTAAAGACTTATTTTCAAAAACATAAAAAAAAAATTAAACTTTTGACCAGCAGTATATAATTTATAATTTTTTTAACTATATTGCTCAACACGGCATCTTCCTGTGTGTGTTTCTATGCATGTAGAGATCTGATGAACGGAGGTTCATCTACTGGAAACAAACAAAACACAATTCATGCTCGTTCAGATGGAGAGTGGAGTCACAGGTAGTGTACAAACACACAGACTCGCTCAAACATACTACTATTTTCCACAAAATAAATGTTTTTTTTTTCTGCTAATGATAAAACTACTGCCAAAATAATCTCTGTCAGTGCTTTCTCTCTGATATTTTAGCTTTATTAGCATAGTATTGATGAGTTTTGCATATGAAATTCTAGTTTGTGCAATAAAGGAACCTGTTTTTTCTTTCCAGTCCTAATGTGTCTCGTCCCTGCACCCCTAAAAGTGACTCTGAGCTGCTTAAAGATCAGCAGGAGGATTCAGCCATGTTGTGGTCCTGGGGGGAGTTACCGCAAGCCGCCAAGGTCAGAATTAAACCAACTCACTTACACATTCACCCAATTAACAGCAACTATAACATCCATGTGGTTTGAAATACCCCTCATATAATAAACTCATACTTACTCCATAACAAAATGATATATTTACAGCCATCGTTTCTGTCATCGAAACCAAACATCCTGCCTGCGTGCCCACTGTCAATCCCGGTCTCTGACAACACACATTTCAGAGTCATCCCTGACACGCCTGTCCATGGCCACGACAGAAACGGGACATTACATTCTGACGGCCAATCAAACAGAGCGGCTTGCGTGATGTCAGCGGTAGAAGAGGGAGGAGCAAATACTGGACCCCGCCCACAAAATAAGACCGATTCCCCTTCTAAAAGAAAAGGTTATTAGTGCATTAGTTGTTTTTTGGTAAAAAATTCAGCTTGTTTATGTGTATTACATAATTCATAGTGATTCATGTGCTCTCATGCAGATAAGAAAAGCCATCATCTGGGTTCTGATGGCGTGTATTTGGACGATATAAAAGATCTGGAGCCAGAAGTGGCAGCACTTTACTTCCCTGAAAGGTTCGGTATCACCTAACACAGTAAAGCTGTGTTAACCTTGTAAAGCCTGAAAAATGAAATAGTAGTCTGGAATTATTGATCTAATTTTAGATATTATTTAAAGACAAACTCTTACTGAAGCAACTTAGGTTTACTTGATTATCCATACATAATTTTTTTTAGAAAAATCATGGTAAATGTGGGTATACTATCAAATATAGTACATTAGGCTTTTGACGTTTTGAGGAATGTTTGAACCATTAGACAAAATCTAAAATAAAAAAAATATTTTGTGTTGTTATGTTATGGTTTTATATTTGACACATTAGGCTTTTAATGGCTCATACTGTATGATATAGTGAAAATATGGAGCTCATAGGAGGAAAAAACACCTCAGTTTTATTCAGAGGTCCAAACTGAGCAAAAATTTACAATTTAGTGCAGATGATGATATTTATATGACCAAAATTTAAGATGAAATTCTGATAGCTTCAGATTGTAATGTAAATCAATGAGATTTTATTTCAGTTCATTAAAGGGTTAGTTCACCCAAAAATTCTGTCATTAATTACTCACCCTCGTGTTGTTCCAAACCCGTAAGACCTTCGTTCATCTTCGGAACACAATTTAAGATATTTTTGATGAAATATGAGGGCTCTCTGACCCTTTTAGTACGTTTTTTTTTTCTATATAGCTTTAATTTATTTTTATGTTATTTATGGTTTTATTTCAGTATGTCAAGTCAACAGTTCTAACTTTCAATTTTTTATTTAAATGATTTCAGTTAATGTTTATTTTACGTAACTTTTTTTGTTAACTGTAGCATTTGCATTTATGCATTTAACAGATGCTTTTATCCAAAGCAACTGACATTTTTTCTGGGAATCGACCCATGACTTTTGGTTAATAGTGCATTTCTCTACTCTTTCAGCTAGAGGAAGGCTTAGTTAACTATAATAACCCTAACTACGGTTGCATATATATAATATATTTGTGAGAATATTATTACTGCCCACAAACAGAACTTTAAAATGCATCAGATTAGTTCCAGATTGGAAGCAGATGCATGTGTGATGTTAACGGTGTGGATGTACTTTGCAGAGCCCCTCCTGACTGCCGGTGGTGACACACATCTCCATCTGTCCTCTCTCTGGACTGTAGCCGGCGGTGGGAGGATTGTGGAGGCTCTTCTGAAGATCCTTCATCCACGAGACCAGCTCAGGAATACTGTGAGCACACGGACACACAAGTGTTGTCAAAAACACAGGGACTTCGGTACCAAGTCGATACTTTTGAAAAACGTAACAATACCAGCCTTTCCACAGTACCGAGTACCGGCTGGATCTGGTACCCGCTGTTATGCAGCTGCGTTCAACCGCTCCCGTATTCACCTGAGTGCTCCATGAAGAGCATCAAAGGTTTCTATTTACAATGTATTTTAGCTGCGCTGAGCACCGTAGCCAATCACAGACAAGTTTGTTTGCGCGTGAAGGCAATGGCCAATCAGAGGCGTTTAAGTTAACGCTCAGTACGCCAGAGTTTGTTCAGCATGAGCAAATTATTACCTTATCCACCTTTTTCCTAACGAGCCTACTGCGTTTTAAAGGGGTCATATGATGCAATTTCATTTTTTCCTTTCTCTTTGGAGTGTTACAAGCTCTTGGTGCATAAAGAAGATCTGTCCTTTGTATTCCGCTGTAAGTAAATAAAAAAAGACAACATATACTGTGCATTTGTGGTCTGCTCTCCCGATTTAATTTACGAGATAAACCAAGCATAATTCCCCGGAATGCACTACGAATCTTTCATTTTTCTCTTTCCTGGTTTGTTTTCACACAGATGCTGTAAAATGTAATTGTTATGAAATACAGACATATATTATATTACTATAATGATATTTAACACATCCGTAATATTGCTGAGGATAGAAGGAGGATCTTTAGGAGTTATTCATGTAACTTTTTAATGCTTTGACACTTTTAAATTTCCTTTTAATGATCGATGGTTGAAGGGTGAGTAAAATAATGTCACCTCATACCCAGTTTTTGCAAATGCTTATCATTGCGTTCATAGAGCGAACCTTTTTGCTGATTGTTTACAGTGTAAACGAAAGTTACTCCCATAATTTGCGCATAGCATCATGGGTGGATAGCAACAATAAAAGATGGCATTTTGTGTTTTCTCAGTGGATCGGAGCATTGCGGTGAGAACGGCGTTCGCAGTGTGACTGTGTCTCCTCAGTCCATGTGCAGCTTGGGAGCCGACAGCGGCGTGGACAGTTACGACCTGCCCTCTATGGCCATCTCTCTGTGTGGAGGACTCACAGAAAACAGAGAGATCACTAAAGGTGCACAGACCCAATCAGCACCGCTCATTAATTATGTACAGCAGGACTACAAGCTTGAAACGCATTCATGTCCGTTACATTCCCTGTTTATGCATCATTATTGATTTCCTGTCCTGCTCTTTATCATTCAGAACATTTCCAGCAGAAGTCTGTGTCATTTCAGCAGTTTGCTGATAATCCATCCATCATTGATGAGCCTAGTCTGGTGGTGAAGATCAGCTCTAAGTGAGTGTCATGTTACTGTTATCGATTCTCATCTCATTTATCTTGGACTGAAATAACAGCTGCTATATTTGTTTCCTTTTATCTGTGCAGTTATTATAACTGGAGCACCGCTGCTCCTATTATGTTGGCTATGCAAGCCTTCCAAAAACCATTGCCTAAGGTACACACACACACACACACACTCCTGTACATTAGTGTTTTCATTTCCATTTCACTGATTCATTTGAGTTACTTAGTTGTTCTCCCAAAAGTCACTCTGTAGCATTTAATGACTGTTTTGTAATGAAATAAATATTTAATACTACTGTAGTATTGGTATACTTTTGATTCAGTAATATAAATTAGTGTTTTTAGTATTTAATCACATATACAACTGTGGATGATACAGTTAAGGAAATAATTATTTTCAGGTAATAAATTAAACAAAGCACTAAAAACGAAAACTGATTGTTTTAAATCCCACAATTATAATGCAGAGTATAAAAATGGATATTCATTTTGAGATTTATTAGAGATTACACTTAACAGCATTATAAAATTATTAGTATTATAAAATTGGCAAATAAGAATAAATTTAAAAAATCTATTAAAGGGGTCATATGATGCTGCTAAAAAGAACATTATTTTGTGTATTTGGTGTAATGAAATGTGTTTATGCGGTTTAAGGTTCAAAAAACACATTATTTTCCACATACTGTACATTATTGTTTCTCCTCTATGCCCCGCCTTTCTGAAACGCGTCGATTTTTACAAAACTAATCGGTCTGAAAAGCGAGGTGTAAGCCGATCCGGTGATCCACAGTGCAAAGTTGTAGTATTTCCTCAGCAACCAGCACGGATCAGCTCCAGGCATGACGAAGCAGATATCGTCCTCTTTTGGAAGGCCAAACAAAGTAGTTTCGCTTTCACAACAATTCACACAGTGCCTTCACGACATGGCGGTGGCAACATTAATACTACAGCGCGAATAAAAGTTACGCCTTCTTTCTTTGCGTGAACATTTGGGCGACGTTATGCAAATCTTCCCAAAGAGCTTGTAACACTCCAAAGAGAAAGGAAAAATTGAAATCACGTCATATGACTTCTTTAAATAAATTTATTTTGTGCACCCATATAATATATACATTATTTACGTTAAAACAATTTGGGGTCTGTAAGATTTTTTTAAACAAATGAATACTTTTATTCAGCAAAGGCGCATTAAATTAATCAAAAGTGACAGTAAAGGCATTTGTATGTTACAAAAGATTTCTATTTCTCCAAAACACATGTATTATGGTTTCCACAAAAAATATTAATGTTGAACTGTTTTCAACATTGATAATAATCGGAAATGTTTCTTGAACATAATCAGCATATTAGAATGATTTCTGAAGGATCATGTGACACTGAAGACTGGAGTAATGATGCTGAAAATTCAGCTTTGCATCACAGGAATAAATTACATTTCATAATATATTAAAATAGAAAACACAAATTGTAATAATAGTTCATAATATTGCTGTTTTTACTGTATTTTTGATCAAATAAATGTAGTCTTGGTAAACAAACACAAGACATTTGTAGTTTGACACATATATATGTAAGATGACTCACAGTAACCCTGTGATCAAGTTTTCCCATCTGTTTTCTTGTCCTGTGTATCACCTCCCTGTCTGTGTGTGTGTGTGTGTGTGTGTTTTAGTTTGCAAGGCTCAGTCATGTGTGTTCTGTGCTGAGTTTGTCTTCTGTCGCCTGCTTCATTTCTTTTCTTCCTCAGTTCGTTGCAGTAGTTTCTATCAATCCTCTTCCCTGCATGAGAGTCCAGCATTTGTTTGATTCTTGTGGCTTTGGTTTCTGAGAGTTTTTCAGTTGTTGAGCATTACGCCTGTACGCATGTCCCTCACAGGCCACCGTAGAGAGACTCATGAAGGAGAAGATGCCCAGAAACCGAGGAAGATGGTGGTTTTCATGGCGAGGAAGAACAAACAGCACCAAACCGGTACTCAGATACATACTCCTCATCACCTTGGGCTTCGATTCAAATGGTCCACTGGGTGGAGACTTAAGGTTTTGTGACTTTCTGTGAAGTCCTGAAGTGTAAGTCCTTTGTGTTTGCAGGATTCAGTCTCAGGTGGTACAGCATGCCCTGCAGGAGACGAGACCATCAAGAACAGGTTCAGATCTGATAGAATGATTTCATCTGGAATACTGCAGTCTGTAAGCATTCATATGCCTGACCGAACGTTTGTTTACAGGCGGAAAGACGAATCCTCGTCCAGCGATGAAGACTTAACTGCCAAACAAACCCCCGTCCCTGTTCACACAGACCCAGCCCCTGCAGGAGGGGGTGTGTCCTATCAGAAAACGCTCCGCCTCTCTTCAGAACAGCTCGTAAGTATATTGAACTTAATTAAGAAATTTTAATTAAAAACTTGACCCTCTAACACTTGCACTCTTTATTCTAGTTCTATTTATCTGCTTGTTTTATTTTTTATTTATTAAAAAAACTTGACCCGCTTAACACTTGCACTCTCTATTCTATTTCTATTCTACTACCTGTTTTCTTTTTATTAAAAAAACGAAAAACAAAAACAATAAAAAACAATTAGTGTTCTCTATTCTTTTTCTATTCCTTTTCGTTTTATTTATATTAAAAAATGACCCTATGACACTAGCGTTCTCTATTCGTTTTCTATTCTATCTACTTGTTTTTGTTCATTATAAAAAAACACACCAAAAATTAAAAATTTGAATTATTATACATATCATTGCTCTTTTGTTGGTTTTGTTTGCTTCCATTGTCCTCATTTGTAAGTCGCTTTGGATAAAAGCATCTGCTAAATGACTAAATGTAATGTAAAAAATAAAATGATTATTGATTTAAAGACATTTTCACACCTCAATAAAAATGAGTTTTATAAATTAGATAATAATTAATCTTTATAATTAACAAATTTAGTGCCACACTAAATACTACATGAAAAGCCCATTTATTTGAGCCCAAAATAGTAATGAACAGTGCCATTTAGCTAAATATTTCACTACAAAACAGAACCCTGGAATTCCATGCAAAACTTGAATCGCTGAATCACTCAAATTAACCAATTCACTAGAATGATTCAAACTTTTCAAAACCACATTTGAGAAGAGGCCTTTTCAGAAGCATGTGTATTGTGTCTCTGATTGTTTGTCTGCTGTAGGTCAGCCTGCAGCTAAAGGACGGTCCCAATGACGTGGTGTTTAGTGTGACGACTCAGTATCAGGGCACGTGTCGCTGTGAGGGAACCATCTACCTGTGGAACTGGGATGATAAAATCATCATATCAGACATCGACGGCACAATCACCAGGTATGTAGTCGTGAACATAATCGTAACCTTCAACAATAATTTATCCGCTCACATAACGTTGATGTCGTTTCGCAGGTCAGATACACTGGGGCACATTCTGCCCACGCTGGGTAAAGACTGGACCCATCAGGGCATCGCAAGCCTGTATCACAGCATCAGCCAGTAAGAGCCCACAGACGCTTTCTCTGATGCTCTGATACGTCAGCAGGATGAAGAGGGAAATGCATCTGTGTGTGTTTCACAGGAACGGGTATAAGTTTCTGTATTGCTCGGCGAGAGCGATCGGCATGGCTGACATGACGCGGGGTTACCTGCACTGGGTCAATGAGAGAGGAACCATGTTACCACAGGGACCCGTTTTACTGAGTCCCAGCAGCCTGCTATCAGCACTGCACAGGTGATTATACACACAAACACACTGAAAAAAGTCTTGCAGGATTTCACCAATAATCACAACAAAGTGGCAAGTGACACGTTGAATTAAATGTGAAATTCTGAAATAGAAAAACTGAAATAGTATTTTTTTGGTAAGATGTTCTGTAGCAATCTGTTTTATTTTCAACTTCGAAAATTTTTTTTACTGTGCACACTCTCACACACTGGTTTGATTCACTATATATCTCATGGATTCTATTTGAATTTGAGATACATTATTTATTTTAAGATAGTATGGATTTGCATCTTTATGTTAAAAACTCTGCAGACACTCTGTTATCTGAACCCAAATAAAGGACCCACTGCATAACAACTTTACGTGACATTAGAAAGTGTCAGAAATGCTGGTGCTAGAGAATATAGCAAAACACTCACACACTCTCTTCTCTGTGTTTCCAGGGAGGTGATTGAGAAGAGGCCGGAGAAGTTTAAGGTGGCGTGTTTGACAGATATTAAGAATCTGTTCCTCCCAAACACTGAGCCCTTCTACGCAGCGTTTGGGAACAGAGGCACCGTGAGTGAACACAGAGACAATGAGATTGCAAGAAATGCAGTAAAATATTGGTTAATTGGTCATCATATTAGCCATGTTAAAAATAACTATTGACTAACTTGTCAGTCAAAATGGTTTGCATATCTAATTAAGATGCCTGTACTGTAGATGATCTGTGTGATGTGTAGTTTTGTAATCTCTCTGTCTGTTGTGTCTGCAGGACGTGTTTTCCTATAAGGAGGTTGGAGTTCCCTTAAACAGAATCTTCACTGTCAATCCTAAAGGAGAACTGATGCAGGAACATGCCAAGACCAACATCTCATCGTGAGTATAAATTACTGACCAGTGTTAGTGAAGCACCTTTGAAAGTAGTTTGTCATGTTACAAGCTACTCATAACCTCAAGTAGTTCAACTACACACAAGTTACCTTTCTGAAAAAAATAGCTGTTAATTTTGTTTGTAAGCTACTACTGCATACTATATACTAAGCGCTGGGGCTCCCAGACTTTTTTTTATCAGCCGAACCTCTTAAACATGAAATATTTACTTGAAATACTCCTGAGATTTTAAGTTAATGTTTAAATCATTTAATGGCACATTGACATATTCACGGTTCTCTGATGATATTCATATGACATGCCAGAAAACATAAAATATTGTTTTTATTTTAAAAATATTTAGTTTATTTTGACATTATTATTATTAGTTTGAATTCATTTATATACTACTGTTGTAAATTACAATTGCACTGCAAAGTAAAAATAATTATTATAACAATTATTATAACAATAATTTTATTTTTCACTACAAATTACAATGCCAATGTCTATGTTCATTTTCATTTAAAAGTTTAAACCCTCAAACTTTTCAAAACCTCAACATTTCAATTCCTTTTAACATTTTAAACCCTCGAGCTTACATTTTGGAGGAATACTAATAAAATGCTGTAAACTTCTTTTGTAAAAAAATTTAGAAATTATGTGCTTGTAAATAAAGAAAATCTAGCACACACTGCAATGCCAGAAAATGTAAAGACAGGAAAAGAATCAGGGAAACTTTTTTTCTTTTTCTTTTTTTTTGGTTCATTTAAAGCATCCAGAAAATGAATTCACTAAGTGCCTGTTTACACTTGACATATTTGGTTCTATTAGATCGAACTCTGGTGCTATTTCTTTGTTCATCAGCAATTTCTTTGTTTTCATCAGCATACTTTTTTGGTCCAGACCAAAAGAACCAAGAGAACCAAACTACAAGTGTAAACACAGCCTAAAGTTTATCAGACATTCTAATGCTTTATATATATGCAAAAATTACATTGTTCAGAAAAGAACTGAAAAAAGAACTATTTGCATGCTACTGAAAAATATAGTTAAGGCTGTTCTGTTACTACTCTTGCAGTTAGCACTGCTACTGACTGTGTGTTTGTAAATGCTTTATATGAATGTGTCAACTGTGCTTTAGTGTCTTAAGTGTCCACATACTTTTTGGGGACCTCTGTATGTAACACCGTGGAAAACAATGAAACTAGAGTGGTCTGGGACCTCTTTCACTCATTGCTCAGGGGTGTTGAATTACTGTTACCTGTGCAGGTATGTGCGTCTAGGTGAGGTGGTGCATCACGTCTTCCCGCTCCTGAAGCGCAGAGGTTCCTGTGATTTCCCCTGCAGTGACACCTTCAGCCAGTTCACCTTCTGGAGAGAACAGCTTCCCCTCGTGGACGGACAGATGGCGAACACCAGTCGCTGAACAGCTCACATAAACTGCACAGAATATAGAAAGACCATAGACTGTATAAAAACATGGACGTAGTGTCCGTGACGTCACCCATAGTTTTCTGAAGAGCGTTTTTGAAGCTCAAAGTGGGCGGAGCCAGCCGTCGCCACCACGCGTCACTCCCGGATAATCGAAAATAGGCAAAAAGGCGGGAGCTGGTTGCTAAAGCCATGCCCACCTAGCTCCACGGCAGGGGCAATCCACCTGTCACTCAAGTGGCCACACCCTTAATTATGCAGAACTTTAAGGCTTAATATAATTTTAACGGATGAGTTATAAAAAAAAATTCACCCCCCTCACAGTTGTCATGAAGGGCAAAATTAGCTATATAGACCAAAATGAGAGAGAGCGGGAGGTTGCTGCTTGAGAAGGACACAAGCTGAAAACCAAAACTGAACATACTGGAATCAGTGCAATTATATGAAAATCACACACAAAATACATGTATGGGTCTGGACCTTAGAAAAAAAAAACTGCACATGTAAGTTGTGATTTAGAGTATACTGTTAGATTTGTAAAAATGAGCTCAGATGTTGGATATATTTTTAACTTTTTTAGTTTTGCTTGTGGCGATCACAAGCTTTTGTGTTGAAAAGCATCTGTTAATATTGAATGTACTGCAAGAACAATCCTTGTATTTGTATTTCATTTGTATTTGTTAAAGTCAGACCGAATGAAACTGAATAATGTTACATATCACATAATAGACCTTTTTCATATTCCCGGCTTTCTCAGCAGCGGAAGTCGTCGTAGTTGGGTAAACGTTGAGAGCGGTGAATGGGAGGGTATCACACAAATGTATTTTTTTGCATTCCCATTTGCTCAAACAGCAAAAGAAAAACTCCACGATAGTGTTTTCACGACTTTCAAAAAAGGAAAAAAACAGAGAGACTGATAACGACAGTCAGAAGAGAGAACGATATCAGATTTACCGCCCCTCCCATAGCATTAGAAACATATGGAGGACGAAACCTGCAAAAACAATAAATAAATAAATAAATAAATACACAAATAAATAAATAAATGTGTGCATAAATACACGTATTCTTGTTTAAATACATAAATAAATAATTATATATGTGATGAAAGTAGGCAAATAAATAATATAAATTGGTGGGCAAATGGAAAATGTTTAAGGAAATGCTAAACTCATCCTAACTATTTTCCTTTGATCACTCATTTATTTCTGAATGTAGTTCCACATTTATTTTTCCTCTGCGCAACATGCTAATGAGAGGGTGTCAACCATGGACTTGGTCGGGGTCATGTCATAGCTGGGGGCGTGGCTTTCCCGCTGACAGGAAATGCATTGTGTTAATCCAGTATGGCCTACGTAAAGTCACTTTTTTCCGTTTAACAGACAAGATACATAAAAAAACAGCTGTATTGTCTGTACAGTATCTGTGACTTTACAAATGACCCAACGAAATGGCCAGTGTCGTTTCCTGACGTCATTTTTTGTAACCCGATTGAGTCTCCAGCTAGAGACAACTGTAATATCAGCTCCATAGAAACACCCTTGCATTAGCGTTAGCTAGTTTTTTTTTAATTTGATGCAAAGGTGATATACCGTAATACAAACTATAGTGTTACAAATGTACATAGATTAAAAAAAATAAAAATAAAAACATAAAAAAACTTTTGAAGATTAACTATGCTGATGACCGTTAAACACGTCATCACTGTCTTGTGAAAAGGGTTTAAAATATCCAAGTCATATTTCACCCCAGAATCAATATTTTACGAACTGACTTTCTTGCGCATTGTGACAATCAAACACTTTTAATTATTATTTTCTATTGCAGATAGCATAAATTAACTTTAAATTAGCATAAATACACATTGTTTTCTTCATGCAAAATATGACCAAGAAATTTCTTTTTCTGAGATTTACTCATTTATTCTCAGATAAATTTTTATTGGAGTACTAAGTAATATTTTTGTCTTATCACATCATATCACATATTCCTGCCTTCATGTGTTTTTACCCAGGACTTTATGTTACTGAAGAAAATATATAGGCCTACTGTCACAGTCATATTTTTTATATGACTTGATGATCATAGCCTAATCCCGTTCGGTTTTATTCCATTTTAAAGAGGGTTTCAGTGGGTTTTAACGATTTACATATTTAATATCTGAGACAGACTCAGTTAAAATATGCTAAATCTGTAGCATGATGTTGTTGATATAACTCTTTTTTTTTTTTGCCTTGTTTGCCTTTTTATTGAAAATGATTTTCAGTCATTAGTTCCAAAGAAAGATATGAATGTATTGACGGCGGTGTTTGTATTTCTCATATTCTTTGAGTGAAAGAGCAGTAGATCAGATTCTCGTGGGGAAATTCATCTGTTTTGTTTTTCAATAAAAAAGAACATCAAATATAGTGGCACTCTGATTTATTGCAGGTTTATCTCATTTATCCATAATTGGACAGTGGAAAATGTTTATCATTTCTCAGTCCATAAAGGTTCTGAAATATTTCGCCATAAAATGAGAATGACTTAAAACGCAATCTATGATCCGCCAAAAGAAATAGGTTTGAAGCTCACCAATAATAAAATAACTTACATTCATTCTAATTTTAATAAAAACTATTTTTTTTGTTCAAATATATTTATTGAACATTTTCCAACTTTAACAGAACACATATGAATGTAATCCATAATCATTAAAAAAAAAAAATCGGCAAAAGCAGATTTATCCTAAGCCACTAAAAAGGAAAAGAAAAAAAATTGATACTCAAATTAAGTGGATAACCACCCTAAATACATAGAGGTAGTACAATACAAAATCAAAATCGTATGCACTCACTTGAGGTACATGAATAGGAAAGCTCTTCCACAGAATAATTGACAAATCAATCCCTAGATTATTGATATAAGGCTTCCAAACATTATAACACTGACCTGGCTGACCATTAACTGACCATTAACTAAACATGTTAAATATTCCAGTGGGATTAGTTCCATTACAATCCTGTGCCATCCAGATATAGTTGGAGTCATATCACTTATCCATCTCTTTAATATGTTTCTCCTGGATGCAAATGTGAGAAGATTGTAAAGTCTCTTTTCATTCGATAAAATCAAAGCTTTATCCGGCAGACCAAGGATCAAAATGAAAGGATCCACAATCAACTCCTTATCAAAGATATTATTCATTTCAGATACAATTTTGGCCCAGTATCTTTGTAACTGAGTACATGACTAAAGACGGTGAGTGAGGAGGGTGCCAACTAGTGTTTGTTTTGCACTGAAGGCATAGAGGTGAAAGGGTTAAATGCATGTCTACGGTTATAAAAACAGCGTTTAATATAACATTTGACATTTTTTCAACTCTGTTAAATGCGATAATCTTTGACACAGATTGTTTAAAGTTGGAGATTATTGGGGGTAGCAGGTCACGCGACCGGAGGCGTTCCCGCGGTGCGCACGCTCATTGGTGCGCGAGGTTGGGTCCGAGGTTTGGCCGGTTCTCTGGACTCTGACCACCTCACATGATCAGAGGAGAGGAGAACAACACCTGCTGCTCTTGTATGGGACATGGAGCCACTGGTATGAACATGATCTGCCTGTTGTTTAGGTATCTTTGTTTAATTATTTGCTACGGACGCGTATTATAACAACGGATGTACAGAGCGGCACAACGCGACGCGCCAAACTATAGGCTATCGCGTTTGTTGTGTAACGTTACACAGCTTTGGTGGTCTAATAGCCTTAGCAGTATGAACACGGTGAGAAAAGTGTTTTTGTTTCACTTTTTGTTTTGCTTCCTTTATTAAAAACACGGAAAATAAACTACGCAGGATGCGTTTTGCGCTTAAAAAAAATACTAATTCACATTTCTGAATTCAAATGATATGATTATATAAATCTATTGCCAACCTTTTCAGGAGTTATGATTATAATTTGTCGTGAAGTGAAAGTGGATTACCCTACAAAGTGAAGGTTTGATTTTGACATTGGTTGGGACCTAACAGCAGCCAACATCCATCCATCCAACTACCCCAACATTTTTGCGTTTATGATAGACTTTTGACCACAGTTTCATGTCATCTTATTTATAGCTATGGTAGCTAACATACTCATAATTTATAAAGAGAGTTTTCTTTATTCAAAGTTTATCTAAACAATATTGAAACTATCCAAAGCTCTGTTAATCCTCCTAAATCAGTGACAACGGCATCTCTATATTCATCCTATGTGGCCTCTTAAAGGTGACATATCATGAAAATCTGACTTTTCCAGGTTTTAAGTGCTATGATCAGGTCCCCGGTGCATCTACCAACCAAGGAAACATGAAAAAGATTAACCCAGTAGTAACTTTGTTTTGGTAAGCATTTTTCTGCAAGCATCTGAAAATACCAGCTCGTCAGATTTCGCTCCCTTGGTGACGTGGCAAAGGGATCTCATTATAATATTACCGTCTGTATATCTGAAGTTTAAACTCATATAGTTTAAAATGCATGATTTCAGTGCGATAAACATGATAATCAGAACCAAAACAGATGTTTTTGAGCTGAAACTTCACAGACACATTCTGGGGACACCAGAGACTTATATTACATATTGTAAAAAGGGGCATAATATGTCTCCTTTAAGATGCTAATTTAATTTATTACTTTTTTGTTAACCTGGCAATACAACCCTTATGAAAATTAACCATGGTTTTACTACCAAAAAACAAAACAAAAAAACATGGTAACCACAAAATAACCGGTTTTGCTACACTAACTATAGTTTAACCATGGTATGTGTAGTAAGACTGATTATACAAATGGTAATCAAATACGCAATCGCAATACAAAAAAAAAAAATGGTTACTACACTTTTACTGTAATAAATGGTTAATTATCTTAAGGGATATGTATCTGTGTATTCTTTCTTTCTTTTGTTTTTCTAACTGCCTTAATGGTTTGGTGTTTTGTACTGTTTAATAAAAAAGATTTGCGACAAGTGCTCCGAAGTCCCGATCTGAATCAAAAGATTTGTAAACCCGCTCCTAGGTCCGATCCGAATCAAATTATTCGCCATCTGTGCTCTGAAGTCCTGATCTGAATCAAGATTAATGATACGCACTCCGAAGACCTGATCTGAATAATGATTCGCGAACCATCATTTCAGATAACAATTCAATTGAGTGAGTCATTTACGCTGTAGCCGCTCCGACTGATTTAAACTAAAACTCGATGCACTAGCAAAAAACAGATCAAAATAGCCATTCATTTTTTATTTTCGACATCACTTGTAATGATTTTATAAAGCAAGTAGAGATGGTTGAAATGGAGCTTTTCGAAACTCTGAGTCAGTTCAACCATTGCGTCGCAAAGTGATTCACTGTTTCGAAGTGTTCCAATCGGATGGCATATAAAGCCAGAGCCAGACTCCCAGATGCGCCAGTCAGCTTACAGCCTACGGTTCTCGAGTGAGACATTTTTATAAGCTCGTGGCTCACGAGTCCATTTACAAATTTAAAATAGTTAAAATAATCACAATTTTGTTTAAGTAGATAAAATAACGCCCTACAAACGTTTTTTTAAAAACTCTTATTTGAATGGTTTTGTTTTTATGCAGCTAACAAAATACAGTATGTTCTAAGAACGTTCAGCTAACATTCCCATTAGGTTATATTTCAAGAATGTTCTCTGAACATTCCAAACGTCTAGTTTTTTAAATGTTTTTAAAACGTTTTTTATTAGTTATGCAAACATAATAGACAATAAATTTCATAGTTTCGCAAAAATTAAGGGAATATACTTTTCAATGTTCTAAAAGAAGTAGTAACATTTAAAAAATGTTAGACGAATGTCTAGCTAGAATGTTTCAGAAAAAATGTTTCCACGTGCAGCGTATAAATAATGTTTTTGTGCTAATGTTTTTTGAGAACATTATTAAAGATCATACTGAAACGTTACTGGAACATAACTTTAAGGGAACCTTCTGAGAATGTTAGCTGGGTATGTAAACATTAAATTGATGTTTTGAGTCTACTTAAACTTATTATTTAGTAAAAAAAAAAAATCTTAATTACGATGTAATTTTATCAAATGAATACTCATTTTTGGCCATTCAAATACGCAAACTGCACATAACCTAACTGCAACCAAATACAAGGTTTGCTGTTTTGATACTGTTTATGTATGAACTGTTTATATTTCTGCTTTATTGAACATGTAATATTGTGTGTATTAGAGTGTGGACGGTGCAGAAGCTGATGGCTTCTTTGACATTCTGGAGGAGAGGAGGCGGAGCAGTGACTTAAGCCACGCCTTCCGGACCTTTAACCCTCAGCCATTCTGTGGGGCCACACCCATTTCAGCTGCCGCTCTCAACAGGATGGTGCTTGAATCACAATACCTGAGCTACATCATACAGGAGGTGAGAGACAGAGAGCGATGCTTAGAAAAAATAAGATGCCACACCAGTTTTACTCACCGTCTCTCGCTCACACACAGATTATGGTTGAATGTGACGAATCGCGTGAAGCGCTTTTAGAAGAGGCATCTGCGCTGCTGGATGAGATGAGTCAAAACCTTCAGCTGGGATTCATTCGTCTGCTGGGCTTCGCACTGAGCAAAGTTTTTAAGAGCGTCTTCAGCTCTATACACGTCAATGAGGATGGACTCACACGGGTTAGAGTTTTTCTGTTCTTTTAAAGGGGACCTATTATGGCCTTTTTTATAAGATGAAAAATAAGTCTCTGAAGTCCCCAGAGTGTGTATGAGAAGTTTTAGCTCAAAATACCCCACAGATCATTTTTTATAGCTTGTTTAAGTTGCCACTTTTACCGTATGAGCCAAAACGTGCCATTTTTGTCTTTGTCCCTTTAAATGCAAATTAGCTGGTACTCCTGGCCCCCTTTTCAGAAGAGGGCGGAGCTTCAAAAGCTAATGCTTCCGCTGGCACACCGGCAACACACAACAATCTCACGCACTGAAACTGTCAGAAACTCTCAAGCAATCGACTTCATCTGGGGTTTTTTTCGGTACATTTCCTACGAAAATTAAACTTAACCACAGTGTCCTCAGATGGAGGGAGTCTATGGAGCTCCTATGTTCATTGGTGCATCCCAAAACACAACACTTGTATTGCCTCTTTGGCGCTGACATTGTATATCTCCAGTAATGCTGGACTGCTGCTTCTCACTCAGGCCTGTGTCTATGCTAATTAATCAGAGAGCCTCACAAATGGGCGGGACTTTTCCCTATGGTGACGTGTACCTAGGGAGAAATCTGGAATCGCTTGTTCTGAGAGACTGTTTATGATTTATTGTGATTACTAATAAATGACTGGGTGGATTTTGGTTGTTTTCACACACTGCAGCCACAAAACTGTGCTCAAACACCTTATAAAAGTGATTTTTGCATAATAGGAATACATTTTCTTTAAAAGGAAAGCTTCACTGGATTCTGTCTTCATTCAGCTCCAGCAAGCCATTCAGGAGTATCCCGTCATCCTGATGCCCAATCACAGGAGTTACGTGGACTTCCTGGTTCTGTCTTACATCATGTTCACTTATGACCTCTCTATCCCCGTCATTGCAGCTGGAATTCGCAAGTATCTATTGATTTTTAATGTAATTGTAGGTGGCAAAATCCCACAGTCACATCATATTTTGAATGTAAAATGCAACTAAATGCTGTCATGTCAAAACATAAAACTACTTGTATTCAGGCTGTGATAGTGAATTATTTCTCTACTCACAACTATCCAAATCTGTCCATGTTTATTTCTCTTACAGCTCTGATGGGGATGAAGCTTATTGGTGAGATCTTTCGGCGGTCAGGAGCGTTCTTTATCCGTCGTGCCATTGGCTCAGACAAGCTGTACTGGGCGGTGCTGTCTGAGTACGTCAGAACCATTGTGCGGGTGAGAATTTATTTTATTGTTAGAGGTTATTTGTCTAAAAATGATCGTACAGTACCATTAAAATATGTGGGGTTGGTATTTTTTATTTTTTTTAAAGAAGTCTCTTCTGCTAACCAAGGCTGCATTTATTTGATTAAAAATACAGGGAAAACATTATTATTGTGAAATATTATTACAATTTAAAAAACTGTTTTCTATTGTAAAATATTTTAAAATGATATTTATTCCTGTGATGCAAAGCTGAATTTTCAGCATCATTACTCCAGTCTTCAGTGTCACACAATTCTTCAGAAATCATTCTAATATGCTGATTTGCTGCTTGAGAAACATTTCTGATTATTATCAGTATTAAAAAGCTGCTTCGTATTTTTGTGGAAACCATTTTTTCAGGATTCTTGGATGAATAGAAATATCAAAAGAACAGCATTTATTTGAAATAAACTTTTTTCATAAATTATAAATGTCACTTTTGATCTTTATGGTCACTTTTGATCAATTTAATGCATCTTTGTATAAAAATATTAATTTGTAAAAGAAAAAAAAAGCTGTTTGAATGCAAGGAAGAAATTTTAATTTAATAGACTAATATTTTAAATTTTAATTTAATAGACATAACACTAATAATTTAATAACCCTGTTAAATGTAATCTTTAACAAATCTCAAAATGAATATCCATCTTCTGTACATTATAAATTCAGTTGTGGAATTTAAAACAATTAATTTTTGTTTTTAATTCTTAATGCTCTTTCAAAACGTGGACTGTTTACTTTTTTAATGCATGTTCCACGGTTAATTAGTACACATTATTAAAGATCTGTAATAATACTCCCGAATATGTATTTGGAAATATCTTATATTGCACTACAGAAACACTTATTTAGCCCTGAAAATATAATTAGCACTGATACTCACAGTAGTTGTTTTTCTGCAGACAGGTTATGCTCCATTAGAGTTTTACGTTGAAGGATTACGGAGCAGAACGCTGAAATCTCTCACACCAAAACTAGGTAAGCTTGTAGTTAAGATGGTAAGCTGTAAATGTGGGGTTCTGCATGTTCTCCAGTTGTGTTTGGATCCTTCCAGGAATGATGCACATGGTGTTGGAGCCCTTTTTTAAAGGAGAGGTGTTTGACATCAGTCTGGTGCCCATCAGCATCAGTTATGAGCGTGTGCTGGAGGAGTCGCTCCTCGCTCATGAGCTGCTGGGAGTGCCTAAACCGAAAGAGACCACAGGGGTACACAGTCTGTGAAAAATACAAAGAGAGCTGAAGTCTAATGTGTTTCAAAATATTAAGGAAAGAACCTGGTTCTGAGCTCTTGCTGTGCATCTGCAGGCTTTGCTGAAGGCCAGGACTGTGCTGAAGGAGGATTACGGCTGCATGCATGTGTGCTTTGGCAACCCTGTGTCAGTCAGAGACCTGGTGAAGGGAAACATAAACCGCAGACAGTATAATCTGGTACCCAGGTAATAAACACATTAGAGTTAGTATAGTTAACTAAACTTAAAACTAAAAACAAAACAAAAAATCATTACTTGAAATAAAATACATTTCATTTTAAATCAAATCTACAAAACTTCAACTTATTTTATTTCAATTAGTTGCTTATGCAATATTTCTCATTTTCATGAAGTTTATAATGAATAAAATAACAGACTAAAACTGAAATAAAATAAAATAATAAACATAAACAACTAATAAAAATGACAAAAACACAACAATAAAAACTAAAATGAAAACAGAAAATATCAAAATGAAAACTAATTCAAAATATTAATACAAAAATTACAATAGTATTTCTGTGATACTAAAATAACACTGATGCACACTTGTCTATTTTAAAAAAATACTATGTGAAATTGCAGTGATAAATAATTTAAATTGGTTGTTCATTCATTTATTATGAATAAAATAGTTCAATATGAGATATTTAAATATTATTAAAGGGGTCATATGATGCGATTTCAATTTTTCCTTTCTCTTTGAAGTGTTACAAGCTCTTGGTGCATAAAAACAACTAATAAAAATGACAAAAACACAACAATGAAAACAGAAAATATCAAAATTAAAACTAATTCAAAATATTAATACAAAAATTACAAAAGTATTTCTGTGATACTAAAATAACACTGATGCACACTTGTCTATTTTTAAAAAATACTATGTGAAATTGCAGTGATAAATAATTTAAATTGGTTGTTCATTCATTTATTATGAATAAAATAGTTTAATATGAGATATTTAAATATTATTAAAGGGGTCATATGATGCGATTTCAATTTTTCAGTTGACAGCCACCACCAGCATTTTGTGATCATATTCACAAATCATTCATGACACATTATTTTGTTATATGAAATATTATGTTGTATGAATATCTAAACAGTGAATATGTCCAAAAGAGAGAAAAAAAAGAAAAAGAACAGAGCCTCTGTTTAAAGAAATATGTGACCCTGGAGCACAAAACCTTAAACGTCTTAAGTCGCTGGGGTATATTTGTAGCAATAGCCAAAAATACATTGTATAGGTCAAAATTATAGATTTTTCTTTTATGCCAAAAATCATTAGGATATTAAGTAAAAGATCATGTTCCATGAAGATATTTTGTAAATTTCCTACTGTAAATATATCAAAATGTAATTTTTGATTAGTAATATGCATTGCTAAGAACTTCATTTGGACAACTTTAAAGGCGATTTTCTCAATATTTAGATTTTTTTGCACCCTCAGATTCCAGATTTTCAAATAGTTGTCCTACCCTAACAAACCATACATCAATGGAAAGCTTATTTATTCAGCTTTCAGATGATGTATAAATCTCAATTTTGAAAAATTGACACTTAAGACTGGTTTTGTGGTCCAGGGTCACATTTAGATTTTTGAAAACAAGGATTGCAAGAATGACCGCGTGATAACGTTGTTATCGTGAAAATGTCACCAATGGTGGGGAAAGAGTTAAAAAACATGATTGATATTCAGTCCCCACACTGCAAATGCAAGGTCAAGTTGAGTGTTTGGCATTGTGGGATATATAGTATTACACACAGTGTGTGTGCCGATGAATCCTGCATGTTTTTGCATTTTGTTATTCCTTGCAAATAGACAAATACTGCTCGAAATATACATACTCCATACTGCAGAAGTAGTAGTATGCTATTATTAGCTCAAAAACCTCACTCTTTTTTGTCTCATTTACAGAGACCTGCCCATGAAGCCCAGTAAGGAGACGCAGGAGTTTGTATCTGGTCTCGCCCACATGATCATCCGTTTGCAGGAGAGAAATGTGGTACTGAGCGCCTGGAACCTGATGGCCGTGGTTCTCCTTCAGAACCTCCTGGGCATTGATTTGGACCTGCTTACCCATAAAACCCTGTGGCTGAGGAGACTCGCCCTGCGGTTTGGAGCTCATCTCAGATGGCCCAGTAAGGATGTGTGTAGAGATGATGCTCTATAAATAAACGTGGTATCGCATTACACCATACTACATAAAAATACAATCAGCTAGTGGCTTCAGTGCTTTATAGACAGCTTCTGTTGCATGCTGTCAATTGGCAGAGAAAATATGTTTGACTTGTTTGTTTGAATAAGAAAAATCTTACAATGGACATCTATAGGGCAGGACATTAAAATACAAGCCAAAGCTGAACATTACACATAAATAAATGAAACTAGCATGATTAAAATCACTTACGAACTGTTCAAAATTATATCTCATATGTCACCGCCTATTCTGGCCATGTGAATGCAATTATTTCTGATTGATGCACATAAATACTAGAAAAAGTAGAAAAACTTGATCATAACCAGAACTTACAATACTAAAACAACATTTAGACAACTTTAGAGCTCAAATAACTTTTTATTTTTTATAAAAAAATTTTAACAGAAGAATTGATTTTATAACCATAAACCCTCTGGAATGTCCCATAGACTTCCATTGTATTGTAAGTGCATTACTGTAAACACAATTTCAGCTCGTTTTTTACAAACTGAAGAATGAGTCAAATTATTTTCTGCCATAAAATCAACAGCAGATGCTGTCCATAGAGAAAGCACTAACATATTATAATTTGAGCTGTGTACTTCACTGCAGTTAGAATATTCATGAGCTCTTTCCAAGGGCCTCTCACTAGTTTAGCTTTCTGTGTATTGTGAACATCTCGTAAAGGTTCTTTAACTCTGGGACTAAAGCCAAACATGTGAATGGGATCAGCAGCGTCCGAAAACAACAAAACCCTCATTCAGAGCTGTTCCTACAGCAACCACACAGACTGACCGACCGTTCAATATTGGGCAAACGGGACAGAAGTTCTTAGGTTTGTGTGTTGAATCTTAAGGATACAGAAGACTGTTGTTTAAGATCCTGTTAATCCCATTAAAAACTTCCTAATAGCAACCACTCATCGCAAAACACCACTCACATCTTCATCGGAAAATCAAAAAAAATCTACTTTTACACTGTTTATCATTTAAAAGTACATTTGTAGATATGAAAACATACCATTCTCTCCTCTTTTTTTATGTGTAGAGAATGTTTTGGATTCTGAGGTGATGTCATCGAGCATGAGCCTGCATCACTCAGTGGTGCGCTGTGAGAGGGGGCGTGTCTATTTAGTGGAGGAGGCGGGGCCAGGGCCTGTCACTCAAGAGGAGGGCGTGTTCATACGTGCTGCTGCTGTGCTCATGTGCGCCTCCTACAGGAATCAAGCAGTACATGTATTCACAACAGTCTGGTGTAATCGGCCGCTCTGATGAAGAGATCTATGTGAGGGACAATGGCCAGGAAACCATCATCTTCCTCAGAGCGATTCTGCAGCCTTTCATTGAGAGCTACCAGGTGATTGTAGTCATTTACACAGTTGTCCAGGCAGTTCTCCATCTCCATGGGTGAGTAACAATACCTTTAAATACCAGAATTAAAGGAATAGTTCACCCCCCAAAAAATTTAAATTAGCTGAAAATGTACTCACCCTCAGGCCATCCAAGATGTAGATTCTTCACTGAAACAGATTTGCAGAAATGTAGCATTACATAACTTGCTCAATGGATGCTCTGCAGTGAATGGGTGCCGTCAGAATGAGAGTCCAAACAGCTGATAAAAACATCACAATAATTCACACCACTCCAGTCCATCCGTTAACGTTGGCGTTTTTGACTTTAAACCTTCGCTTCTGGCTAAAATAAGAGTTCATAACTCATAATAACGCTTCCTCCTGTGACAAAAGTCCATTCCCTGTTGTTCTCTCACATCAAAACCGTTAACGCAAAAAGGCGTTTTTGACTTTAAACCTTCGCTTCTGGCTAAAATAAGAGTTCATAACTCATAATAACGCTTCCTCCTGTGACAAAAGTCCATTCCCTGTTGTTCTCTCACATCAAAATCAACCAAAATATTTGTTTAGAACTGTTTTGGATTGTTTTCACTTGTAAACTGGGCTTGATCTGTGCATATTTCTCTCCTGATTCAGATAAGACGACTTTTTGACTGGAGAAAGCGATATTATGGATAGAGGACTAGTATTTTATTCACAAGATGTTAACTGATGGACTGGAGTGGTGTGGATTATTG
>NW_015647031.1:0-1540 GCF_001515625.1 Sinocyclocheilus rhinocerous
TGAACTGGAACTAATAGGCTAACATGGAAAGCCCGGGTCAGAGTCAGTCTTTGTGCGAGTGGAGAGAGAGGAGAGAGTGATGAAAGACATGCTCTTCCTCTGCTTCAGATATTTCATTACCGCGCAGCTTCACTCCAGTGAAATGCTGTTTGTCTCATTATCTGCTTTATTTCACATTGTCTTTCTCAGTGGCCACCCACTCAATCTCAGGAGAACATGTGGGGTGGAAGTGTTCTCCGGCATGCGAAAACAATACGTGTATTCCTACATGAAAACCTCACGCACTCTTTTAGGAGCCTGTCGCTGCTTTTATTTCCTCTGAGATGCTTCTGGGCAATATGAAGTGGGCAAACAGCTCTTTTGTTAAATGAGTGACAGCTTGCGTTTCAGAGGTTCAGTGCTGACATGCGTGTTAGTGACATTAGCATGCTGAGTAAACCTTCCCTGGACAAGAAAGGATGTGGGTCAGTGAAACAACTGCAAATGCTGTACTTATTGTTCAGGAGCTTTATTACCTCACGCTTCACACTCATAAGAGTCTTCCCTTCACCCAAAACACAGCAATACACTTGTAGCACATGTCAAAGTCACTTAGCTTTCATAATGAGGCAGGCCGACAGATTTCCAGACGCAGGCCACGAAAAATAAACCACACGAGTGAAGTTATAGTACTGTAATTTATCCTGATTCAAGCTTTAATTTATGGGATGGGGGGGGTGGGGTTTGTGAAATGACAGTTCATGGTGTTTTCCTCAAGCCTGCTCGGGTTTAAGCAGTTATCATGCTCTCTTTTACACTGTGCTAATGTGAGCAAGTTAGTTTACTTATGCATGCTGTTAAATCAGAATATAATATTTTGAAAAAAAATAATAATAATATATATATATATATATATACAGTAGCCGACATTTGGAAGTGGATCAAAAAAGTTCATCAAAGTTGTCCTAAGACATAAACTTTTAATAAAAGGTTTTGATCCACTTCAAATGTTGACTAGTGTATATATATGTATATGTTTTTTCTTGTTTTCATTTACACTGTACTTACTAATGTGAGCAAATTGAGTTTACTTATGCATTTTTTATATATATATATATATATATATATATATACACACACACATATATATATACCCACATCTTTTTTTCTTTCTTTTTTTCAATTATTTTTTGGTGGTAATTTCATATTAAGGATAATAAAAAAATTTATCACTGAAAAGTATTTTCGTATTTTTCTGTTAATTTTACACCTTTTATCATTTTTTTTTTATTTCAAGCCCTCTCTTTCATTACAGGATAGGTGTGACCTTATGACCTTATGTTATTTAGTGATGCCACCTTAACTCCTACATGCTATGAAGGTGTTTGTAGTTAAAGTGCAGAGTTATTCCTCCGGTCAGGTGTGTGTGGAGCGCCGTTAAGTGTTGAGCTGATGCTGTTTGCGGGTTCGAGAGGAGAGCTGTTTCTTTTAACTGTTGGCAGATTTCAAACAGCATCTGGTGAGCTCTTGAAACAAAACCTTGTATGTTCAAATCCAAATG
>NW_015647031.1:1650-11627 GCF_001515625.1 Sinocyclocheilus rhinocerous
ATGTATGTGTACTGTGTATATTTATTATGTATATATATATATATATTAGGGATGCAACGGATCGTAGATGATCCGTGATCCGAACATATACTTGTTTTGGGAAGTATTATAGTAAACACAGTCGGTTATGTCTTAAGTAAACGTAAACAGCTGAGAAAGAAACCGGATGTGTGTCAGTATTAGGTCCGTGCATTTGGTCTTAAAGAGACAGCAGCCAATAAATACCTGTTTCTGTCTGCTAATCAAATAAATCCACATCTTTAAGAAATATTAATCTGTATTTAACTTTTATTTAACTTTTACACTGAATTATTACATTTCTGCACCTGAATACTACTGTTACTGACTTTATTTGTAACTGTGTTGTATTCATCTTGTAATTTAGTAATTGCTCTTGTTTTATTACTGACTTTATTAGTTAAGCTCGTTTTTGCAGTTGTATAGAAGTGCTTAAATGTAATTTTTTAATTATTAATTTTTTTATTTTTTTGCTGATCCAAAAAATGATCCGATCCTTGACTCAAAATCCATAATATGATCCGAACCGTAAGTTTTGTGATCCGTTGCACCACTAATATACAATATATATATATATAAAATTCTGATTTATATTTTATTTATATTATTTATATTTATTTATTTGTTCCAATTATTACTTTGGTGGTTATTTCATGTTAAGGATAATAAAAAGTATTATCACTGAAGGGTTTATTTTCTTATTTTTCTGTTAATTTTACACTTATTATCATTATTTTTATTTCAAGACCTCTCTTTCATTACAGGATAGATGTGACCTTATGCTAATTAGGGGTTGCACCTTAACTCTTCCATGCTATGAAGGTGTTTGGGGTTAAAGCGCAGAGTTATTCCTCCGGTCAGGTGTGTGTGGAGCGCCGTTAAGTGTTGAGCTGATGCTGTTTGCGGGTTCGAGAGGAGAGCTGTTTCTTTTAACTGTTGGCAGATTTCAAACAGCATCTGGTGAGCTCTTGAAACAAAACCTTGTATGTTCAAATCCAAATGGAATAATTTCTCTCTCTCTCTCTCTCCTTTCTCAGTCTCTATATTTACAAATTACCATAACAGAAAACAGAGAATATTTTAATCATGCTGTTTTCCATAATTTCTGCAACATATGGTATAAATGATTTTGATGCAAATGTATGCACTAATTATTTGCAGACGAGTTTCAAACGGGCCTGCGACTGAAGTGGAATGAAAGAAAATTTGCAATCACCTTAAATTTTACTAACCATTTACTGTTAAGTAAACTTTGCAAAGTAATTTAATTAGCTTGGCCCGCCTGCTGGGGTTTGTGAGTTGCTCAGAGCGGCTGAAACACAGTGCTGCAGGAAGAATATGCCATATTGATTCCCATGACGGCATTTATAACTGTTCCTCTAATTATATGAGAGGCGATAAACCCCTCGCTGTCGTGGCTTTAAAACAGTTTGGGTGTAATTGCTGATTTTATAATCTCACCTACAATTGAAAAAATGAAACATAAATTCAGGGCTTTCAGTGCAACCCTGTATTAATGTTCCTATTAATTAATTCCGTGCAAACTATTTTTTTTTTATGCATTAAAATGTGCATAAAAAGTCCTATATTGGTAGAATAGATGGATGTTTTCTCTACACTGCTTTATCCATATATCTATATGTATTTGTCCAGTCCGTTTGTTAACATTTCTCAGTTAAGCAGTTAGTTCTGAATGCTTTATGCTATCTGTGGTCATTTTAACACAGAGGGACGTCTCCACCCATTAAGGAAATGTGTTTTTCATTAAGCACCACACAGCCCTGTCTTTCCGACGGCCGCCGAGACATTAAGGCAGTTTTGATGGCTGATCAAAAAGCGGTAGTCCTGTCCTCTAAGACGGTTGTTAACGATTTCGCCGACAGCCCTAACTAGCTCGCTCGCTGAAGTTCGCAAGACGCGAGCGAAAAACAGCTTCGACTTGGCCGGGGTCTTGTATGCATTATCTCATTCGGCGTTTAGTAAACGCTTTAAAAGACACTTTCACACCCACACCATTATTTACAGCAAGATTGAAGGGGAGAGTTTAAATTGAAGTAATAAAAACCTCTTTGTTTTAGTTTTTATTGGCTCATTCATCATGGCTTTATTTAATACGAGAAAATGATTGTGCCATCCGCGGCTGCCACTAATGGCTGTATACTCTTGTATTTTCTTTGTTGATCGCAATGAATGAAATTAGGATAAACAACCTTCCTCGTCGTGTATAATCAAGGCCTGATTAATGGATGTGCCGTTTCAGCGCTGCTCCTTATTCCAGAACACCTGATATCTTTCCCATAAACAAGTGCTGTTTGTCTAAATGGAGAGACGAAATGACGCATTTGATGAGTTTCTGATTGACCCTGTCCCACAGGCGGCCCATTCCTCTCTGTCTCTTAGCGAGCGCTTTTCTGTGACTAATGCTCTGTCAGAAAAGAGGCACGGGGATTTATTAGACATGCTGATTAATGAGGAAGCCACCCCACCCCTTCGACTTGGCTGCCCCTAAACAACATTTTCATAATGATGTGAACCGTTCGTCCGTCCAGCGGTGGCGTTACGGAGTCGCCCATCTCCGTTAATATCGAGCTTTCAGAACAGATGACATAGATATGGTTCGGTCTTCTCTGACTGGCAAGCTTTTTTCCGTCCGTATTTCTCCCTCTCGTCTGTCAGACTCAGCCTCCCTTATTTAAAGGGTGGGGTTGAAGAGAAATAAACATTTAATTAATTCTCAATTTTTCCTGTAGTTGCATATTTCTATCTAATTAGCCCAGCGGCAATCAGGGCCTTGTGTGAGTATCCACCCGATTCCCTCGTTTAAGATAAATAAATAGCAGAAATTACACCAGAGCTCTTTCATCTCCTGCAGAAAACACGCCGGGAGAATTAATGTTGGTGTCATTTTTTCCCTGCTTGTGTATTTGCGTTCTTCAGGTATTCTCTCTCTGTACAGGAATGCCATGTACGCTCCATCTGTAGGGCACATGTGTTGTACTGTACTCTTCTAATGAGTGCGTGTGCCGGAAACCCTGGTAAAGATAGAGGTTTTTTAGCACTTAGAATAGGGATGCACTGATCAAGATTTTTCATAGCCGATTCCAATTGCCAATTTTTGGCAAGCTAATGGGCTGATTCCGATACCAATTGCTGATTTTTTTTCTTTCTTTAAGCAAGAGACAAGAAAAAAATGAAAGAGTACATAAGCAAGATGTTTATTTCCTCTAAATAAAAGGCAAACTTGCCTGTAAGAAAAAAAAATCTAGCAATGTAAAATTAGGGTGCTTTCACACTTGGTTCGATTGCTTGGTCCGAACCCGAGTTCGATTGCTCCCCCCTCCCCCTGCCCCCGCTGGACTGTGTTCACATTATATTATTTGGGTCCGAACCGCGGTTCGTTTGCGTCATCAAGCCAGCAGCTGTTTACCCCGTTGCTTAGTAACGATGGCGCAGGAGAAGACGGCAAAATGCGTAGCATTGCTCTCTTCAATTTTATATTTATGCTTTTGAACCGTTGGTTTTGTTTCCAAAGTTTCAGTACATAACGGCACTTACGTCTGCCTTACGAATGTACTGCAAATGCTCTAAAGAACTCTGAAGGCGAACAGAAATGAGATATACAGCTCTCTGCTTGCAGCGCGTCAGGAAAGTGAGTGAAACACACACAAACACACATTTTGATCAAATAATACGTCATTACTAGCGGTTCACTTCCGTGATTTGGTACGATTGCGTTCACATCAGCAGCGAACCGTACCAGAGTTCACTTGAACCGTACCCCAGACCACCCTTTTTAAGCGGACTCGGGTACGGTTCGCGGGTGCACACCCGAGTTCATAAGACCGCGTTCACATCATCCAAACGTACCGAACTCTGACGTCAGTCGAACCCGGGTGCGCACCAAAAGTGCTAGTGTGAAAGCACCCTTAGAGTCAGAATGGTCTGGCTTTAGCTCTGTGAAATTATGTTAAAAATGCAAGTTCTCTCACTGACAGTAGGTGGCGCTTATGGAACAGCAATATAACATTTCCTTGGTTACTGCTGTACACAAAGCTGTGACGTGCTTATGATGCATTCAAGTCCTTCTGGGAGGTTCGTGTTTACAAGTTGGCAAGTCATAATTATGATGTCAGGTGCGTTTAAGTCCCTTTGGTCAGAGCAAGATTGCAATGCACCTCTTCTACAAAAAATTTAACAAGATTATTAAACTCTAGTTCTACAAAATGATTAATGAATGTGCGTTAGTGTGTTTTTGCTTTATGTTTTAATAGAATTTATAAAGGTGCTGTAAATTGAATTGTTATATGTTCTGTCACAGTTGTATAATACTATCATATTTTTTTAGATGCAGCTTATTGTAAATTGAAAAAAGTAATAATTTCATTAATTTCAGCATCAGTACAGACAATGTATCCATTGCATCCAGCATGTTTTCTTATTGACACACCACCAACTCAGAAACTCAGAGCTTAAAGTGCTTCCCACTCATAAATATGGCTTACTGTGCATTTAACTCATAAATACAGTCTTTTTGTCATGACTTGAATGCTCCATTATAAACACTACTTTAAAGGGATAGTTCACCCAAAAAAGAAAATTAGCTCATGATTTACTCACCCTCAAGCCATCCTAGGTGTATATGACTTTCTACTTTCAGACGAATACAATCGGAGTTTTATTTTAAAATGGCCTGGCTCATCCAAGCTTTATAATGGCAGTGAATGGGGGTTGAGATTTTGAAGCCCAAAAACGTGCATCGATCCATCATAGAAAGTGCTCCACACGGCTCCGGGAGGCCTTCTGAAGTGAAGCGATGTGTTTGTGTACTGTAAGAAAAATATCCATATTTAAAACTTTATAAACCGTAATCTCTACGTAAAAATGGCCTGGCTCGTCCAAGCTTTATAATGGCAGTGAATGGGGGTTGAGATTTTGAAGCCCAAAAACGTGCATCGATCCATCATAGAAAGTGCTCCACACGGCTCCGGGAGGCCTTCTGAAGTGAAGCGATGTGTTTGTGTACTGTAAGAAAAATATCCATATTTAAAACTTTATAAACCGTAATCTCTACGCACGTTCACGAGAGAGAGCTGTTCAAGCGGACGTCGGCGTAGCGTAAGCTGATAATGAAAATGACGAACACGGAAGCGCAAAGAAGAGGGCAAAACAAAACGCCAGTCGCGAATTAGAAGTTCAAAACGAGGATTTGTAAAGGAAATTGTCAGAGGATTTTGATAAAGTCAAGAGGAGACTGGTTTTCCTTTGCTGTAAACAAAACTTGGTTCTTGAGAGATTAGCATATTCTCATTGGTGCTTATGGTACGTCCTCCGTCATTTTTAATGTTAAATGATAAAAAGACTGAAATTGTGCTTTTTGGGGAAAAAAAGCACATTGTTTACTCTAAAACCGAGGCAGTTTTCATCCTGTGTAAAAAGTCATGCCACTAATTTAGGAATAATTTTTGACTCTGAGCTCAAATTCGATCGTAAAATAAACACAGTAGTAAAAAATAGTTTCTTTCAATTGAGGAGGATTGCAAAATTGAAGTCAGTGTTATCGAAGAATGATCTTGAAAAAGTTATACATGCTTTTATATTTTCACGCTTGGACTATTGTAATGCGTTACATGCAGGGGTTTGTCAGTCGTCCCTGTCGAGGTTTCAATTGGTCCAAAATGCTGCTGCCAGACTGCTGACAAATACTAAGAAAAGAGACCATGTAACTCCAATTCTGGCCTCTTTACACTGGCTACCAATTAAACAACGAATTGTTTTTAAAATGTTGCTATTCGTTTTTAAAGCCGTCAATGGCTTGGCCCCAGAGTACATCAAGGATCTGTTAGTTGCACCTTTTTGGGCACTGTTCACTGCCATTATAAAGAGCAAGGACATTTTTTAATATAACTCCGATCATAATTGGTCTGAAAGAAGAAAGTCATATACACCTAGGATGGCTGGAGAGTGAGTAAATTATGGGGTAATTTAAATTTGTGGGTGAACTAACTAGGCCTATTTATTATACAGAGTTAAGATTGAAGGAAAAGGCCACTGAAACTTTTTTTCTGAAGCTTTCTGTGTCTTGTATAGTATTTTCTCTGCCTTACGCTTTGCGTCCATCTCAGCTCTGGCCTCTGTTTATTGACTTTGTAAAATGTCCACACAAATGACACTGTGGGGAAATATCACAATGCATTTTGTGTGCAAGTCTGGAACAGAGATCGGCCGAAATGAAACCAAAAAAAGGGTTGCCGATCACGTGTTTGGAGCAAAAACCATCCCATTCTAATTGAGGGCTGGTTGACCAGTGCATCTGTGCTTTTTGACTGAAGGATGTGTTGTCAAACAAAAGAGCGCCAGAACTCCTCTTAGAAACTTCACTGGGAGAATGCGCCAAATACTTACAACTGCAAATCCTTGAGGATCGAGTTAACATCTTATTTGTAACATAGAACTGTAATTCTTAATCTTGCCATTCGTTTTGCTGGAGTACTAGAGGAGTTAATGAGTGAGACTGGAACCTGATTCCCGTAGGCCTGATACAGCTCTTGTAATACTTCCAGCTTTTCCTCCATTCACTCGGCAAGCAGCGGATGAGCATCTTAACTATAAATATATAATCTCTCTCCGCACGCAGCAGTAATCCTCCTGGATTTACCACCGGATTTCAGCGCCTTCCTTTTCTCACGCACCTCGTCTGCTTGCCCTCGCCTTGTAAACATCAACTCTCTGCCCTGCCTGCCAATGCTCCGCTTTGATAAAACTATATTAACCACTTCCTTTGGCCGCCGAAAACGGATTGCTGAATAGAGAGAAGGCCATTATTGAATACGCGGAGGAGAAACTATTTATGATTGTGTAAGTAATCTGTAACCCGTCCCTGGCTCCCCTCATTTTCTCCTTTGCCGTGCTTTATCTTCTATCCGCAGACATCTTTAGTAAGGGCTACACCTGATTTTTTTGGTGTAATCTCTTATTTTTTTAAGATCCTCTGATAGCAGATCATCTTTAGTCCTCCACCTCTATTGTGCTATTCCACCACCGCTGTGACACCCTGATTCTTCTGCTGGAGCGAGGACGAGGCTCTGCCAAACTATAATAATTCTCTATCTGATCACAATGCAGCGGATGGAGAGAAAAAAACTCATAGATTTGGGTCACTTAAACATGTAAAGCCAAGCCGTAATAATTCTGCATCTAATCACAAAAGAGAAAATTCATAACAAACAGGGCCCAGTTAAAAATTTAAGTGAATTTTTTTTCTCTTTTGGATGAATGCTAAACAGAATTTAAGTCATGCAAATTATTTGAACTCTTTTACAGAATTAAATATTACTGTTTCATTCTGCTTTAACTGTTATTTATTTTCCCATGTATATTTAATCTGCTTGCTTTATTTATTTAAAAAAAAAAAAAAACTACTTTTTCAGACTAGGCCATTCATCAGATATTCACCAAATTTGGCCCAGGTCAGTTCTGGACTATTTCATAGCAGATACAATCTGACATATTTGTTTGCATGTGGCTCATTATGACTGTATGCTTGTATCTTGAGTGCACAAGATCCAAAATTCACAAACTTTGTACATATGGAAGGACAAGACATGCAAAATGTCATCAGTTTCTGATACTATTTGGGCCACAGGGTAAGAAAATCCTGTAAGTCGAATCATTTAGCATCGGTGTGAATAGCTGAATAACTTTACATGTAATTAATAAATGCACAGAAATTAATTTGAATAATCATAGTAAAACAGAAAGATAGATCTGTTTTAATGTAATGTCTATATATCCTAATAATATTGAAAACTTTTATCAGGATGCCAGACATGGTTAAAAATACTGCTGTTTGAATAAAGTCAAGAAACAGTATTTTTTTCTCTCTTAATATTCCATATAGAATAATATTTATATAAAGATATAAGTACTTATTTAGTGTTCTCTACAAGAGGTCACATTCTCATTGAACTACAGTATATACAGTAAACTTTTCTCTCATGTACAGTAATGTTGACCTTTTACAGCTGTTGTTTATATTATTAGAATAATTTTTGCAGAAACAACATGTAAGCATATAGGTACACAAGTCACAGAGAAACTGCTAAAAAAAAGTCTTTAGTAATTTAATGTGTTCTGTTTTCTGAAAAATGTTATATGAATATTGTTGGCTCTCTGCTTTTGCTTCTCTTTTGTAAGTCGCTTTGGATCTAATATGTCTACTGCATCTGTGATGTATATATTGCATATGTTTCTAACGTGAAGCACCAAACGCCACATTAGAGCAGCACAAACATTTACACACACACACACACACACCTGTGTGAGATCTCAGGTGTTTGTCTGGAGTCAAGCCTCTGGCTGGCCGTAGGGCCGGTGCATTATGCATGAGTGATGGGGTGCTGGGTGGGGCGTCCCAGGACACCAATCTCAGAGCCCATAAAGCAGCGGGGTCCCTCCCTGGACACAGTCCACCAGAGCTCTGGCACACTTACCAAACCATCTGTGATACATTCTTTATTTATCCCACCCTCTTCTTCAAATTGATATCAGTGTTAGACTTGACCTTATGTTTTAAACTTAAAGGGCCAGCATCATTAAACTGGTGTTAAATGTCTCCTGGTTAATGAAGCAGTACACCCTGATGTACTTCTCCCGCCTTTTTTTTTTTTATTATCCGGGATGACCATATCTCTTACAGTCCTGGTTAGATCTGGTTTGTGTCTGCTTTGAAGACAGTAAAGCGTAGAATAGCCTTCATCTCTCAAAAGAACAACAGAGCAATACATTTCCATCCATCAATGTGTGTTTGACTATTTTCAAAATTTTACTTAAAATTTTACAGTAAATGCAAGTGTATGACGTACTTAAGCAACTGGATTGCCTTTTGCACGTAAATAAGCAGTTCAACCATTTTCAGCTGTGCTTATATATAAAAGGTCTGTTCGGTACCAAATTAACACATTAGAGAATGATTTCTTAAATTATATAGCATAAAGTTTCCTTGAAGACTGAAGAAATGGCTGCTGAAGCTATTTTTTTTCCATCACACATGAACAATTTAATGAAAAAGTATATGCAGAAAAAAGTTTCAAAATAGAATGTCTATTTACAGCATTACTACTGTTTTTGACAATTTTTGCCACATTGGTTGCATTAGAAAAATCTGATTTCTTTGACAACATTCAAATTACTCTTACTTATTCTCAACTTTATAAAGCTTGTGTATATTCATGATTTTAATCCCATATGCTCAAACTTCTTGAGAAACCAGTTTAGCCAGTTAATTGATCTCATTGATTGAGTTTTTGGTGCCAGTTCAGCGTCCCATAATGCTGTTGATCAATGATTTCCTTTCAGTGCTGATGTAATTAGAGGGGTTTAAGCCCTACCCCAGGCCCTGTCGGGCTTCTCTGGGGCACAGAGGGGGCTGGAGTTTATTATTCAGGAGTTTTAAAGGGGATCGATGTGGCTGGTGGATCTTCAGAGGTTTAGGGCTCTGTGGGGTGCAAAGGCCTTGGGGTACGACCACTTTTCCCTGCTTCCCTCACTCATATTCCATAGATGATAGAAGTACCAGTGATTAATTAAAAGTTAGTTTTTAACCCTTATATGATGCAATTTAATTTATGTTTGAATATACGGTGTCGTAAGACTACAGCAGTGGTCGCCAACCCGTCGATCACGAATTTTACTGGAAGATCCCCGCCGAAAACCGTGTATTTTACCCCCGGAATGCGATTTTTACAGGGGAACCCTTCTCGAAACGCGATTGGACTAGTTTTATTTCAAAAACCTGGCAACCCTGTTCATAGGCGCCACCTGCTGTCAGAGAGTGCGTCTCATTCAGACCTGCTGTTTTTGTTTCGTGCAGATGTTTTATGTAGCAAATAAATAAATAACACATAAAGTCAGACCATTCTGTTTTTGTTTTAAATCCTGAAATTAATCTAAATCAAATCAAA
>NW_015647031.1:11651-12028 GCF_001515625.1 Sinocyclocheilus rhinocerous
ACTGTCTTGAGAAAAGTTTCGATGGCAATGGCATTTTCTTCTCCTCCGTATAAAGCGCAGCTCTGCTTTGTTTACAGCAGTAACCAAGGAAACGCTATATTGCGGTCGGTTCATAAGCAGTGTTGCCAAGTCCGCGGTTTTCCTGCGGTATTGGGCTACTTTAACACTGTTGCCGCGGGTTGTTGTTCATATCTGCGGGTTGAAGCGACCCCAATAATGTGATATTTAGTCCCTGGAATGTGAATTTTACTTGAAGATCCCCGCCGAAAAACGTGTATTTTACCCCCGGAATGCGATTTTTACAGGGGAACCCTCCTCGAAACGCGATTGGACTAGTTTTATTGCGAAAACCTGGCAACCCTGTTCATAGGCGCCAC
>NW_015647031.1:12126-13756 GCF_001515625.1 Sinocyclocheilus rhinocerous
AAATTGAATTCTGAATCAGCTATGATCGGAGCATCACTAATTAAAATACTAAGTAAAAGGCCTCAAATTTGAAGTACAATCTGGGATGTCTTTTTCTATCAATTCTTCAATAGGTAGATCTTGTCTTTCATAAAGGCCGAGGTCAGGGATCTTGGGCCTAAAAAGGTTGGTGACCACTGGACTACAGAATATGAATAGAAAGTTTATTTATTTATCCATTTATTTACAGAAATTTGATTTATTTTTCTGGTAATGACTATACAGTAGTTTAAATAAATGTATATGTACTGTACATGTTTTCTCCACTTGTACATCATGTAATGCAGTGCTTGATCACAGACAATCATGTTTGCTTATGCATGTTTATGCATGATGAGGTTTAGTATTTGAGATCAATCCATGCAATGGATCAAGATTTCCAATAGACATGCGAGCAATATATTCATTTTCCAATAAAATAAAGTTCTAGTTAGGGTTTGTTTGGAACCTTAAACTATATGTATTACACGTCTCATGAGGAACAGAACTCACGATTTCGTATGAATTTGTATGACGTGATCCATATGAAAAAAAACAAAGTTTATTTTTAGGGGGGAAAAAACTGAAGGACCACCCATAAAAAGATTTCACTGTTATATCACCACAAGATTGTTATGAATTGCTATGAGAGTACACAGTATGTACGTACTTCATTCTTATATTAAATCTCCCATTGACTTTGATTCCCTTTCAGAATCTAACCAGCAGTGGTAACACCATCATCAAATTTCCACACTGAATTCTGATTGATCTCATTTTTGCAAAGATTGGTTATTATACACAGATGACAGAACACATAAATATCAAAAATGACAATGGCAAAGCCAAATTCTTTTGGGCCATTTCAGTGACATAAAATCAAAACATAAGCTTACTTAAAACTTCAATGCTTTTCCTTGAAAGGACTGGTATAATTTACTTCAGAAACTACAAATCCAGAATGCGTAGACTTCATAGAGGTCTGTTTTCTTCTAATTCACCAAGTGTTTCTATTGCAATTTTAGATGTAAAGCTTTTCTTTATTCTCCTCCTCTCGCTCGTCCCTCATTGATCACAGACTATTATGACAGTGGGTCTGTATTAAAAAATGAGGGCCGGGCCGACCCATCCACACCCCCAGATCAAGCGTTTTATCTTGTGCTGTATGTGGGGTTTACAAGGATGTTGTGCCATCTGAAGCTCCTGACAAAAAAGAAAAACTGTTTTCTGAGAACCTATGTGTTATAAAGGTCACACTTTATTTTAAGGTTAAAGCCGACCTCATACGTCATGCTCCCGGAACTGCTTCTGTGTACAACTGTTGGCGCAAGCTACATTAAAGTAATTATAACGTTTTGAATATGGATATTTTTCTTACAAAAACGCATCGATTCGCTACAGGAGGCCTTTGTTCACCCCCCGGAGCCGTGTGAGACACTTTTTTTATGGATGGGCGATTTTTATTTAAGTTCTTTTGGACTGAAGCAATGCAACACCCGCTGAGTGGCATTAAACAGCTTGAAAGATCAAAGACAATTTTTAATATAACTCCGACTGGATTCGTCTGAAAGAAGAAAGTCATATACACCTAGGATGACTTGAGGGTGAGTAA
>NW_015647031.1:13891-18213 GCF_001515625.1 Sinocyclocheilus rhinocerous
GCGCTTTTTATTTCACTTCTTTTGGACTGATGCATGCAACACCCGCTGAGTGGCATTAAACAGTTTGAAAGATCAAAGACAATTTTTAATATAACTCTTTGATTGTATTTGTCTGAAAGAAGAAAGTCCTATACACCTAGGATGCCTCGGGGGTGAGTAAAACGCAGCCTAATTTTCATTTTTGGGTGAACTAACCATTGAAGGGATCTAGAATATGGTCATGCAGAAAAAGTCATTAATATGTGCTTTGTAAGTACTAATAAACAAATTGGTCCTAAAGTGTACAGTTTAGTCCTCAATATAAAGCTGTTCATCGGCTCTAGCCAGTGAGATCTTGTCCCATGTTAAATACTCTTAGTAAAACCTAAAGTAAGTGTATAGGAAAACAAAAAGCCCTGTGAATTAGCCACCTGCGTACCTCTCCTCTCATCCATTTAACACATCCTCAGCCAAGACAAAAGAAAACATGCACTTCAGCAAATAAACGGAGAGAGAATTCGTCTTAATTGCACACAACAAACAATGGGGAGTCAGAGATGGGGGTTTTAGAGCGGAGCTCTTTTTAGGGTAGAATTGTGTAACTGTGTAGGTGTGAGGAGGAAAGCTCAGTGGAGACGGGCTGAAGTGGGCGGCACAAACCAGCAGAACAAAAGGCCAGTGAGTTGGCACACGGAGGCGCCCAGCACAAAGCCTGCAACCAAACCACACAGCTAATTGCCTTCATGCATTGTGAAAAGAGAGGCAAAGAAACAAAACAGGGATAAAGATTAATTTCATACTTCATCTTCCGCGCTTGAGAGAGAAGCTGTGAAAGGTCTTACAAACTGAAAACACCAGGGGCGTTAAATAGCCCGAACATAAGGACGGATTTGTAGCAACGATGCCGCATTAAAGGGAAACAAAGTTGCTGTACCTGTTAAGTACATTTATCTAGGGCTGCACAATTAATCATCATAACTGAAATTGCAATAAAGCTGCAATTTAATTAAATAAAATGTTGTGCTGTCTGTCTCAGAGTGAAGCGAAGCACTGTGTTCATTTACACGTGAGCAGCTTCATTATGCAACAATGTTTCCAGTGTCTCAGATCATATCGGCCATAGACTGTATAAAAACATGGACGTAGTGTCCGTGACGTCACCCGTAGGTTCCTGAAGAGCGTTTTTGAAGCTCAGTAAATACTGCTCCACATGAACTCCATCACTGCATCTCTTAGTTTGGGTCGTTTTAATGTTTATTTAAGAATGCATTGTGTTAACTGTCTTCCCATACTTGTAATGAGAAGCACTTATCAACAGAGGAGAAGCTTTAAAGGGGTCATATGATGCGATTTCAAGTTTTCCTTTCTCTTTGGAGACAAAATAATGTTCTTTTTAGCAGCATCATATGACCCCTTTAAGGGCTCCGTGTTTTTGCATCAAAATAAAAGTTTAATGTTTGCAAATGAAGAAATTAAGACAGGCATACAATAGTTTTGTAATTTTACAGTTGTAATGTAAAGTAAAATATTTTTTTATTTTTCTTAAATATTCATTTTGCATTATACAGTGAAATATTACAATAGTAGTATTTCTTTAGCTTTTTTAAACATTCTAGTAATAATAATAATAATACTTTATTTTTTATTATTATTATTATTCATATTGATATCACAAAATTTTGGCCAACTTGTGCAGACCTACAAACAAGCACAGCAAACCTGGATTTTTAGTTTTTTTGTAATCACATTTCAAGTCGTAATCAACTTATTTTTTTCCCAGAAAAATTGCAATTAGATTTTCCCCCAAATTGTGCAGCACTATTTCCACCTGTCCTTCATTTATGCTATCTTATACTCTGTTCACTAATTGGACATGCATGTCTGTATTTATCATGAATATTTATTTTTCTTAAATATTCATTTTGTATTATACAGTGAAATATTACAATAGTAGTATTTCTTTAGCTTTTTTAATCATTCTAGTAATAATAATAATACTTTATTTTTATTATTATTATTATTCATATTGATATCACAAAATTTTGGCCAAATTGTGCAGCACTATTTCCACCTGTCCTTCATTTATTCTATCTTATACTCTGTTCACTAATTGGACATGCATGTCTGTATTTATCATGAATATTTTATTCTGTACTCCTTATATTAACAATATTAAGAAAGAAAGAAAGATTGTGAATAGCAGATTTCTATAAGGCATGCACACTGCTAGGTGTCAGTATTTCACGATTCACTGCCATATCAGCCAGCACAACAACAAACTGAAAATCACTCACTGCACTTTTAATTCTTTGTCAGTGTTCCCAACTTTATTCGTAAATGCCACTTGTTTCCCCTAAAGAGCAGCACGGCTGTAGTTTCAGTGTTTGGTGTGTCAGCTTTGACTGGTTTCTGTGTAATCAACAGGCGGTATTATCAAACATAACACTGCTGTAACCAGAGGACACTCTGCTTTTCCTCCACTTCTCTTTCTATTTTTACCCTCTCTCTCTCTCTCTCTGCTGTAGGGGAGCCGCTTGAGCTCTCAGTAGTGCACCGTTTGCTCCTCTCTTATGAGAGTCAGGATGAGGGAGGTTGAAATAATAGCCCTCAGCCAGAGACAAAGAGAAAGAGCGAGGGACTCTGATGCTGAGTGAAACGGAGCGCGGTGATGGAGAGGAGGAGGAGGATGTGGAGGGAGGCGCTGTTATTGTTGTTGCTTTGTTTTCTGATGGCTGCTCTAACGGCTCCTGACATGTTAGCTCTGCATTCAGCCCGTAGTGCCGCTTTCACACACATTTGCTTTCATACATCACCCTTTCGCCTCAAATACACTTTTTGGATTTTGAAGAGGTGGACGATCATCTGTCATTCTCGTCTGTCCCTGATTATTTTCCCCTCTTACCCCAAAATGTATGATTTCTTTTCTTTCGGCAGAGATGTTGGGAGCTGGCGGCCGGCGTTTGGAAGATAAAAGGCAGGGAATCGAGCAAAATTTCTGCCCTGCCACTGAAAAGCTCCAGTGCTCTGACAAGTCTGTCAGGCCTCATTTAGCTTTAAACCGCCACGGTAAACTTCAGCTGCCATTTGTAATAAAAAGGGGCCGCGGTCTGACACTGATTTCAGGCCCTGTCAAAACCCTGCTGATAAGTGCAGTTTTCACGCTCGCTTTCAATCCCCTTCGCCTCGTTTTTTAACTCTGATATAAACTGTGCAATTAAGCTCATTTCTCTTTTGATTGAACAAAGAGATAATAATTCAGATAGATTGGCTCAAAGGCCACACAAACAGATGTTGGGATGATCGGCCTCAGATGATTAGGTTTAAACTTGAAGATTAGTTTTGATGAGCCACACTCGCACGACGCAGAATGGCAAAAAACAGCAGATGTTTTTTAATGAGTTACAAACAGTGTTGCTCGTGGTGGGAATGACTGGATGGGTATCTGCGGAGTTACAGCCTTGTTGGCTGCCACATGTACTTGTTTTTTTTTTACTCTAAAGTTGGAAATGTATCAGGGGTTTAGGACACTTAATGGAGTAGGAACCTGAGCTTATGCTTTACGCAGGTAACAGAAAGAAAGAAAGAAAGAACAGCAGCTGTGGTTGCCAGAACGTCGCCATAAAATTTTGATAGCAACATTTTAGGTTTTACAAATTGAACTAAAAACAACTGCATTTCATTAACTGATGTAATGTTAATATAGCAACCTACTGAAGTAATAAATCTGTTTTGTTCTTTATAATATACTGATAACACCACAAAAGCACAGGTGGACGTGAGAAAGGCACATGATGAATCAAATAAATATAAATGATAAAAATAAATAAATAAGTAAATATAAAAGCTGCAAACAAATACAAAACACCATCATGGAAACAAACATGACATTAAAATAATGCAATATACATTAATTTAGCTACGTAAGATATATAAAACCCTAATGTATAACTCAAAGAAAAACCTAAGAAGAAACATAATCATTAATTGCAAAGTGTTATTTAGTGAATGTCAATTTACATTTTTTTTTTCACTGTACATTTTAAGATGACTTGTTCTTAGTTACTGTAACTGTAAATGTAACAGTACATGAAATTACATGCCCATTGTATATATTACTTTTTTTCACCGTATATAGTTTAGGGAACTGTTTGCCTGTAAAGAACAGCTTTTTTACTGTAGCATTTTTACATTCTTTTACCATTAAAATTATTTTATTTTATTTTTTTACTGTCTGTCTGATAGTTTAGTGGGATTATAGTTTACTCATTATATTATTTTAATAAAACAAAAAAGAAAAAATATGTTTATTTTTATTAAAATTATTGCAATGTCATGGGATCCTG
>NW_015647031.1:18581-22376 GCF_001515625.1 Sinocyclocheilus rhinocerous
TTTATGCCTTTATCTATTTAAACCCCCAGGTGTGAGTTTTTTTTTTTTTTTTTTTTTTGTCATTCAGGTTATCACATAATATATTGCATAATTTATACTGGAGCCTTTGGACATGTGTTTCATTTATCAGAAAAATGTATTGTAGATTAACAGCATTCATGAATTTTCCTCTGCTCTTGTAAGGTCTTCCCTATCCACCCCATAGCAGCTCAAATTGCTTGTCTTTTTTAACCATATGCTGTTGAGGAAGACCATGTACAGTATTCCCGGTCAGGTCATTCTGAAAGTGTCTTGCACTGCAAACTCAAACCTCCAAACTCATCAAAACCACTGATACTGCACCGGTAAAGAAGAGCAGATCTCTCTCCGTCGTTTCTCTCATTAATTCTATCTTGATCTCACCGCTCTTCACCTTTTCGTCCCTTAATTCCAGCAGCATCATTTTAATTTTAAAGCCAAAAGGGCAGGTTCCCCCCCTGAAGGTGGAGAATATTCACCGTGCTGCAGATGTTCATGAATAATGTCCATCTCCGAACCCCTGCCGCCGCTCAGATGCAGGGTGTGGTGGGGAGGAGATGAATTACACGGAGGGGGAATCTGACAGCCTGAGCGGGGCTTTGTGATCATTCCAAAGTCCTAATAATCTCCCTCACCTTTCTCATCTCAGTCTAATGAAAGAGAATAGGCGATTGCACCCCGGGCGATGTTCCCCACGCCTAATGAAGCCTCCAAAGGCAGAGCGACCGCGGAAAAATGAACTCCGAGTGAGCTTTGAATTGGCTTTGACACCTGATAGACTTTGACACCAATTCTGTAACAAAACAGACGTAGCGCTAATTGATTATCAATATTTTAAGCAAAGCGATGAAAATAAGCATTAAAAGATGACAGGGAGAAGTGGAGTCTTCTGTGGTGGGACCCTCTCTCTCTCTTCTTCAACAGGTTGTGTTTTCACCTCCCTCGGCACATGTCCTCCTCTCTGTGTATGTATAGCTCTTTGGCCTTGGTTCCCCGGACCGACAGCTTACCGAGCAACTTGACATTGCAATTAGGCTTTAATATAACAGAAAAGAGCCGGTTCCCAGGCGCTGGAGCTTGACTAAGCACAATCTCAGGGACCACCGTGTTTCGGGTCTTTGTGCCAGGTGTTAGCCCCGTCCAGCTGTGTCCCACTGAGCCGTATACCGTTTATTCATTTTAATATCCCAGCGTCCATCAATCTATCAGCAGACGCAGCTTGTGTTTCATGGCGAGTAGCTTTTTTCTGGTGCTGTGACACACGAGTGCTGGAGCGTAATCAGATGTCGTTATCATACGTCTTCGGGAAAGTTGAGTTGCGCCGTGGATGCTGTCACTTTATTGCAGTGTTGCATCAATATGTTGATGGCATATTGTCAAGATGCTGAATCAGTTTACTTCAAATGTTTGAGTTGGCATAAAAACTGAAATCGTGATCATCTACATTACTGAAACGTGTTTTCGAGTGAAAAGGCGTATAACTTTTGTGTATAACGTTTGGTGTATATGTAGGGTATACAGGCACAATAATTTTACTTACATTAAATGATATTGGTATTTTTTAGCAGCGAACCCGACCCAGTAAAGCTAACCACTTGTCAATAAATATTTGACAATATTTGGCATATTTGTGGGCTGGTTATGCAGTAACATATTAAGTTGCATCATTGTTTGGTGGTGTTTAGATTCATACAGTATGTTAATGCTGTGCTATCTTCTCAATAGCAAAACAAACACAACCACATTTTTTTTGTTTCAAACTGCCGAAACAAGGCAAGAGTTTTTGTTCAAAATGACATCACACCTGTTCGTTCTTCATTTTTACTTGAAGTATATCAAGGCCTTTGAAGGTTAAAACTGTATTCACTTTGATTTATTACACAACAATCTTAAATGTTGCAACTCTTAACAAATCTCTTAACTACCATTCATATACCACTCATGTTAACCCTTGTGTGGTGTTCATATTTTTGTTATTCAGCCCGTGTTTCTTCATCAGATTTGGAGCAATGTGTCATTGCATCAGTGTCTCAGCAATGGATGCTCTGCAGTGAATGGGTGCCGTCAGAATGAGAGCCCAAACAGCTGATAAAAACATCACAATAATCCACAAGTAATCCACACCACTCCTGTCCATCAATAGGACATTTTTAACTTTAAACAGTTGCTTCCAGCTAGAATACAAATCCATAATGCTTCCTCAAGTGAAAAAGTGGTCTGGTCTGAATCAGGAGAGAAATCTGCACAGATCAAGCACCGTTTACAAGCTAAAACAGCTCTAAACAAATATGTGGCTGGATTTTGATGTGAGAGACAACAGGACACTGGAGGAAGCGTTATTATGGATTATGAACTTTTGGCCCAAAGCTTAACAATTTCTGTATATTGCTTACGCAAATTGACCATAAACATTTACATTTACATTTAGCCATTTAGTAGACGCTTTTATCCAAAGCGACATACAAATCAAAGAGGACAACAGAAGAAATTTAAATCAACAAAAGAACAATAATATGCAAGTGCTATGACAAGTCTCGGTTAGCCTAACGCAGTACACGTAGCAAGGTTTTTTTGTTATTAATATGTGACGTTGCCTGTGAAAACCCAGCTAAAGTCTTTTTTTTTTTGATTTACTGTTTTCTACATAAAATCATCCTACATAATGTACAGAACATTCTGTGAAAATACAAACTTGATATCTTTAACACTGACTGAATAAGACCATGTTAAAAATTGAAATGATAATGAAATTAATAGGTGAAATCAAACTTTGAGGCTCGTTATCTCAGAATTAGATTTTTAGTCTTTAGCCTGGTTTTCACAGGCAGGGTCACATATAATAAAAAGAAAACAATTAGAATAGAAAAAGAATAGAGAAAGCTAGTGTTAGAGGCCTTTTTTAAAGAAAACAAGTAGTTAGAAAACGAATAGTGTAAAAGAGGGTCAAGTGTTTTTTTTTTTTAATAACAAAAAGAAAACAAATTGATAAAATAGAATTGAAATGGAGAGTGCTAGAGTTAGAGGGTCAAATAAAGTTGGAAGAGATGTGTTTTTAGCCAATCCTTGAAGATGGCTAAGGACTCAGCTGCTCGGATTGATTTGGGCAGGTCATTCCACCAGGAGGGAACAGTTAATGAAAGAGTCCGTGAAAGTGATTTTGTGCCTCTTTGGGATGGTACAATAATGCACCGTTCACTTGCAGAACGCAAGCATCTAGAGGCACATAAGTCTGAAGTAGTGAATTTAGGTGAAGGGGTGCAGAGCCAGTGGTGGTTTTGTAGGCAAACATCAATGCCTTGAATTTTATGCGGACAGCTATTGGTAGCCAGTGCGAATTGATGAACAGAGGTGTGATGTGCCTTCTTTTCGGCTCGTTAAAAATTTATCTTGCAGCCACATTCTGGATTAATTGTAGAGATTTGATAGAATAGTCCAGAATAGCAATAGTCCAGCCTGGACAGAACAAGAGCTTGAACAAGGAGTTGTGTTGCATGTTCTGAAAGAAAGGGCCTGATCATCAATCACAATTCCAAGGTTTCTGGCTGTTTTTAAAAGAGTTAGGGTTGATGTGCCTAACTGGACGGTGAAATTATGATGAAGTGATGGGTTTGTTGAAATCACAAGCAGTTCTGTCTTGCCGAGGTTGAGTTGAAGGTGATGGTCCTTCATACAGCAAGAAATATCTTTTAGACATACTGAGATGCGAGCAGCTATAGTCGGATCATCAGGATGGAATGAGAGGTAGAGTTGAGTGTAGGGATGGAACGATTACCGGTT
>NW_015647031.1:22746-88340 GCF_001515625.1 Sinocyclocheilus rhinocerous
AGTAGCTAGATGTTGCGACTTGGACACCTCACCTCTCCAAGATACCTTGAAGGACCTATCTGAGAAGTAAGACTCAAACCACTGGAGTGCAGTTCCTCAGATGCCCTTTGCCAATAGGGTTGACAGGAGGATCTGGTGGTTAACTGTGTCAAAACCAGCAGATAGATCCAGCAAGATAAGTATTGATGATTTGGAAGTCGCTGTCAAGGCAGTCTCGGTTGAATGTCCACGTCTGAAACCAGACTGGTTGCTGTCCAGGAGGTTTTTCTGTGTGAGAAAGGCAGAAACTTGGTTGAAGACAACTCATTTAAGTATTTTTGTAATGAAAGGAATATGTCCGCAGTTACAATGAATTTACATCCTAAAATCTAATCCTGTCATTAATGACTTTTAATCAAAATTTGGTCCGCTTGTATATTTTGTACATTCCCACAATGAGAGAAAACGCAGACTTTGCATTTTTGCTTTTCCTGCTCACCTTCTGATTTCTGTTAGACATACGACATTGTCATTTTGACTGCTGAGGTCTGCATTTGTTGAGGATATGATCACAAGTGAGCTCAGAGCTCAGCCTCGGGTCAGAACAGAGAACATGAAGAGCTTTGAGTTTCCAACACAGATGAGACTGTCTCACACTCGCATCCTTCAGTTAGACGGCCATCACCAGTTCCTTTTTAACCACGGTACTCCTTCCGCTATTAGAGGCTTCAAGCGATATGTCCTCAGATGTCCGACAGACGGGCCTACGCACATTTCTCTCCAAACGCTCATGAATAAAACAAGCTTCATCAGGCATAGTCTCATGTGGACATGATAAAAACTCTCAGACTGTTTTGTTTCTGCAACCAAATCTCCAGTATTTACTCTGCAAATTAAAGAAATCATCTTGAATTATTCTCAGAAAGATGCCGTCGGAACTTCAGGCGAAGTGCAGAAATGAGCCCACAGTAGTGTGGAAAAGCGTCTGGTGGAATATGCGGAAATTGAATATTTGATCAGCGCTCAGGGTTTGATTGTGATGTTTGCGCGCTCTCTTCCCTCTCCGGGGCCCGATTCAAAACAACACCACGGTATACACATGTAATTAATTAATTACTCTTGGTGATGGTGGTTTTCATATCTTCATCGTGCCTGTCTTCTCTTAAAAACGTGCGTGTTTTTGTCAGTGGCTGGAGAAGGGAAGAAGCAGGGCCTGGTCCGACCGCAGACATCTAATTATAGAGGCATTGATCTCTCACATCCAAAATAGAAATCCAGGCTTTTTTATGAATAATTGATCAAATTGATATGATAGCTCCCTTTCTAATTGTTTAGTTGTTAATATTTCATGGATATCATTTAAGTTTTACTCGAATGTGACACTGTTTGGTAAATCTCTATTTAAGAAAAGTGCTTATCTGTTTTATTTTGCTCTTTGTTGTTCATACTCAATGTACTGCTTTGACGAGCCACAGTGAAATCGGCTGTCGTTTCTCTCTGTGATTGTAAATAACTGCTAAATAACCTGACCGTTCTTTAAATTCCGCCAAAGTCTAATTTCCTTGATGCAAATGGAGTAGTTTTAATTGTGATGCTCACACAGGTTAGTTGTCATTAAATACTGTATAAGCACTCACACTTTTATCTGTATTTATTTTACAGACGTGTGTGAGTGTGTAGGTTGCTGGACTAAAGCCACAGCTCTGTGTATGTGTGTGTGTGTGTGTGTGTGTGTGTGTGAATGTGAGTGTAAAGTGAATTCCTGATTCAAAGGGACATTTTTCCAATTGTGGGGTGCTACAGCAAATATCATGTTTGTCGTTTGGCAAGCGGCTGATTTATCACATTTCCCCGAGCTCTGACATTCAGATTGCTTTTGATTGACGTGGACGCTCAGGACACACACACGCTTATTTACAGATATTCATATTCTGAGCGTGTTGAGTTTGTGTAAGTGTGGGTGTTCATATACGCCCGCCTGATTATTTGACTCCACACCAGTTCGCATTAAAAGAGACTACAGTAGTTTGTTTTTTTCCCTTTAGTTTTCACTCTTTCTTTCGCTTACTTTTGTCTCTCTCACACACACACACACACACACACACACACACACACACTGATTAAAGCGCAGTGATGTTGAGGTGCATGAGTGCACTAGATAAACAAGATCTCTCCCAAGGCTGTTCTAACATCCATCCGTTTCACTGAAAACTGTGAAATACGCTTGTTAAAGAACAGTGTGTGCACTTTCTGAAATACTTGCTTACATAATTCTATAAATATTACATATATTTCAATTAAAAATATATACATATATATATGTGTGCATACATGCATTGTGACATATGCATACAATTCAGCATGACAAAAAAAAAATAATGTAGTGTTTTGTCAGGCTGCACAAGTTGCTTGTCAGTGAGAAAGCTAGTCTTCTGATATCAGCTGAGCTACTGTCACATACTACAAATACTACAACTTAAAGTAGATAAATGGTGCATTTATCTGTCAGTCCCTCAGTTTCTTCCTCAGAAACACACACACACACGAACAGAGAACCTGTGATGCTGTACACACAATTCTAAAGTCCTTTTAACTCGTTTCTGACCAGTATTCATTGCGTAGTTTAAATTGCAGCTGTATTTAGTTGAAACTGTAAGATGGTGATTAGTGTTGATTGGATTGAGCAGAGCAGATTTCTCAGGAGAGAGGCGCAGGTACACAGCTACGGGTGCTTTTGCTGCTCCTCCGTGACCTTCTCTCCTGCACTGCAGCGCTGTAAGAGATTACGGCCGGAGTAATTAATCACAGAGGATTATTACGACTGTTGTGTGCTTTTATTGAGAGGCCTGAGGCTGCAGATGAGGATTCTGCACGGGTTTGGGATCGTTTGGTTTAAGGGTTTGTTTTAAGGAGGGAGACAATGCGAGTCTTGTGCGTCCTTGGAGTGTTCTTGTCTTTTATCGATGTGAAATCCCTCTCTCGCATGCTGCGGCGTTGTGTGTGATACTGTATCGTTCCTTTGCTGTATGATTTCTGGATGTGTATGTGAACCATTGTGCAGAATTTGTGGTACCCCAATAAAAAATTTTATTTAAAAAAATCAATTAAATATTCATGTATTAGATATTTCATAAAGATGTTATGATCCACTTAAACCCAAATCATTACTTGAAATAATAAAAAGCCAAATATATGAGTACTTTCTGTTATGAAGTGGCTGTTCTTGACCTTAACCCCTAATTTTCAACTAAAAATAATTTATTTATTTTTTGTATTTTAGTTTTTTAAGATCTGTTTTGTAATAATGATTTTAAAAGAAATAAGAAAAGAAAATGCTGTCTCACACTTTTATTTATTGGCAGAGCTTTATTTTAGCTCTATCTATTTTTTTTTGACCAGAAAGTGAGATGGCATCATGCATTTATGATTAGATCCCATCATTTTGAAGTACAGTAAATGTGCTCCAGAAAGTGGAAAATCCAGTGTATAGCTATTGAGCTGTCAATATTTTATGCAATTAAATAGACATTTTGCCAGGCATGTGCTGGCTAATTTTTTTTTTTCTTGTTTTTTTTTTGGACCTTAAAAACGTGACTTTATCGAACAGTCACTACTGAAGCAATCACTTCACTACCAAAAATGTATTATAAGTTTTAGTCGTGATGTGATTATTTCAGTACTGACTAAATTTAAATAAATAAACATAATCAAAGGATCAGGAAAGACAAAAGAAAATCAGGCAAGACAAACTGTTACAATTTAAGCGTACTGTAAATATACTGAAAAGTGAGCAGGTGTACTCAGATTTTTGAATAGTACCGTTTATTTTGCCGTTTTAAAATTATGGTGATTTCTACTTTTGTGATGTGTTTGTCCTTCTGAAATACAATAATGGTAGGAATAACTGATATGTCTTTAATATATTTACTTTTTCTTTTTAGATTGTCATTTTACAGCCTTTCCTGTGAAAATATTTTAGAAAAATCTGTAAAAACTAGTGCTGTCAAACGATTAATCGCGATTAATTGCATCCAAAATAAACGTTTTTGTTTACGTACTATATGTATGTGTGCTGTGTTTATTTATTATGTATATATATAAATGCACACACATACAGTATATATTTTGAAAATATTTACATGTATATACATTTATATATTTATATTATTATAGTTTGTTTTATATATAAATATATTTTATATATAAACATAGCATATTTTTCTTAAATATATACATGCATGTGTGTGTATTTATATATACATAATAAATAAACACAGTACACACACATATAGTATGTAAACAAACAAAAAAATTTATTTTGGATGCGATTAATTGCGATTAATCGTTTGACAGCACTAGTAAAAACATATTTACAGGGTGGCTGAAAATAATAGATAAATAGATAGACAATAGATAAATATAATCCTGTGCATAGTGAACACAATTGTGCATGTATGTTTTGTTAGTGACAAATAGTGGAAAAGGGAACATATAGCAGTATGAAAACTGAGTGTTATTTTACTACAGCACTATGATTCAAGTGTGTTTGTATCGTTTACTCCACGTTTTCCTGCACTGAAGTTCTCAATCGCACTCCTTCCTTTGAATGCAAACTTTGCCAAACAAACCTGCACAAATCAACAGCATCGCAGCCCGCAGCAGCTCATCTGTCCTGCTTTAGCGTGGCTTCAGTTCGACACTCCCGGACGGATTTCACAGGCGCGCGCTTGATTCAATATCCTATCTCACATGTCCGCTTAATGTCATTTCGGGAGCCGGTAACCTCCTTCAGTCGGCGGTGTTATATCAATGAATTGCTGCTGTGTAAAGAGGGACAGAAAGCGGGTGAAGGAGATCTGATTCTGCGTGTGGCTCTACGGTTGCGGATAAACCTGATAAAGCAGCAGCAGCGCTTGATTCAATCTAAATGGCGGGCCCCTCTGAGCCCCCGTGTTCAACGCACCAGCACTCCATCAATCACTGATAATGGGCCCCGGCCATTTCTCTCCCATGTTTGCCTTATTGCATCGGATTCTAACGAGCTATCGCTGCTAATCAGCCCACTGGATGAAGGAGGCGGATGGATTTGTTTCTGTGTGATCATTTCAATGAAACATAGTCCTGCATGCCTACATGACTCTAGGGGCCCCGAGCTGCAATTACACATATAATCACAATTGAATTTCAGCCGAGGCTCCATTATCCATCCTGCCAACCAAACTGGAATTAAGTGCAGATGAAGTGAAAGTCGGATGGCGGCGCGTTATCTAATGCTGGGAAGAAGCATCATCAGCTTCGGCGAGTAATGTACAGACGGATGACAAAGGAAAATCTGGGGATCTGTTGAAAGCCGTTCACACCGAGAATGATAATTGTGCTGATTACTATATCAGCATCCACACCAGCGAATGATAACGCTCTGTTTATTGTAAGCACACACTGAAATGATGTCGTCTGCAGCTTTAAATGCGGGTGGATTCTGATTGGCTGTCAAGGATTTTAATGTTCATTCGTTCAAAAATAAAAAAAAGTTCTGAAAGTGATTCCAACAGTGTCATTAAATAAATATAAATATCAATGAATCAATCAATGGGGCTGCACATCTGATCAAAATAAGATAGAAATTATCATATCAAAGGTCGTAATCTAATAAAATAAGTAAAGTTTTTTTGCGCTGCTCTGTGCATGTGCAGGTTTTATGCAAAGTTTCAGCATCTCAAAGTGCGTCGGTTCACAGTAAATGCTGCTTTTCACAAACTCCATCACTTATGTGCCGTTTGGGAACATGCATTTTTGGTGCGCTTGGTTCACCTTGCTTCACATTTTCCAACATATCTGTCGACCGAAGTTTACAGAATTGCATCAGTATTCTGCCAAAATAAAAGCTTGAGGGTTTTAACATTTGAAAATGAAGAATTTAAGATAACGTTATTTTTTTATAATTATGAAATCTTCATTTTTAAAGACTCTGCAAGTTGGCTTCAGCAGCAGCAATATGAGATGTCACCATATATAACAAAATAATTGCATTATATTTTTTTGGCCATGTTGTGTGCAGCCTTGTATATAAATAATTGTAAAAATGAAAACAAAGTAAAACATTTACTGAAAAAATAAATATTTTACATGCATGTCACTTGACCATTAACCAACCTCAGAGAGCTGTTAAATTATATAGAAATATTAACACAGAGTGAATATTTAGTGTGGGCACTAAATATTAAAGTGTGGGCATCCGTGCCTGAGAGGGAAGGGTCACTGCAAATCAATGCAACATTGTTCTGGCTGTTCACCTTTTTCTGCAATAAAACCTTTCTGTTCTAATAGCAATGTTCAATGCTATATGAGATGATAATGCACCCATCCACAGAGCACGAGGGGTTACTGAATGGTTAGATGAGTATGAAAACGATGTGTATGATGTGTATTCAACCCGATTAAACCCCTAAGGAAGATTTTGGGCCAAAGTGTTAGACACTGCATGTTGGCCTTTCCTTGAAATGTTTACCCAGTTATGTCTTTAATAAGTCACACTGACTGCAATACCATCACAGGAGTATTAGAGGAAAATTCACACACAGAGCAAAGTGTGAAAGTGTCAAGTGAGCACTATTTCCATTCACTGTCTGTTTGTGCTGGCGTGTAGAGTCAAACCACACCATTGAAAAGGTCATTTACTGCTTTTGTTGATGAGCGGAGAGACAAACTGAGCTTGGAGAAGAGTAAAATATTCCTGCTGAAAAGACTTGTGGAGCGCTATTGTGAAAGAGAGTTCATTTGAAGTGATTTGTTAAAATGGTTGTTGTTATTATTTCTCATGAAATTGGTAGACAGAAACAGAGGGTTGTTAGAGTTCATCATCATGCCTTTTTCTAATGTCCACTCAAACGATCACATTATCCACTTGAATTTGGATTAAACACGGCAAACTGTACAATCTGCTGCTCTTAATGACCGTGATTACCCTCTCCTTTCACTTGAAAGTTGAAACTCGTAGAAGGTAATGTTATGAGGGACTCAATTTTGCATGACTCCTCTCATCAGCGAGTGAAACAGCAATAAAGGCAAATTGCTCCTGGGAGACACGAACGCTTTAGAATAAATTACGTGCGGGAACAGAGGTGTAATTAATTTACAGGCTGTATTGATAGTCCCCCTTCACTGCTCACTATATGTCTTCATCTCGGCTAACGTCTTCATTATTTGGAGGGCAGGAGAGAAGCGAGTCAACAGACTAAATGAATTGCCATAAGACTTGTACACAAACTGTTTCCACCGCGTAAGGATTTCTCTCAGGCTTTTAATTAGCACGCTGAAAAATTTTTTGATAAGTATGTGCTTAAGATGTGCAAACTGGGAGAAGTGTACATATGCAGAGAGACATTAAAGCATAGAAGACTTCTTAATCGTATATTAAGTGGGCTGTTTATAACTTATTACTAATATTGCATTGTGCTTTTTTCTTATTACAGCTAAAACCGATGAAGCACTGAAAGCAAAGGAGAGTATGAAAGAAGCCAAGACAAAGGAGGAAGGTGAGCCTAACTTTAAGATTTTTAACCTGCAGCTAACAGAAGAAACGTATAGAAGCCTGTTTCCACCAAGGAATTAAAAAAAAATAAAAAAAGGTAAAAACACAATTCTCACAATTCAGGGTTTTTCCTTGTAATTCTGAAACGTTCTGAATTTTCTATTGACAATTCTGAGTTTATATATTGCAATTCTGAGAAAACTAGTCAGAATTGTGAGATATAAACTCTTTTTATAGCTTGAAGAAAAAACTAAAGTTTGAACTGTTAGCTTAAAAAGTCACAAATTGCCATTTTTACATGTTTATCCTGTGGAGGAAACAAGCTTCCATAATAAAATTATACAGAATAATATAAGGCAATTATTTATAGCGTTCGTTTTTTATTTGCTTATTTGTTTATTCATTCTCATTGTGTTATAAGTGTGATCATATTTACCATCGTTTGACTGGATTTTGCCCACAATCACAAATTTCACACGAGGGTGAAAGATTTCCCTACACAGATTTCGCAAAAGGTCCAATGTCTATTGTTGATAATACAAATACAATTTTGCCAGACAGCAGTAAATGTGAACACATCTGCAAATCATATGCAAATCAGTATATTAGAATGATTTCTGAAGATCATGTGACACTGAAGACTGGAGTAATGATGCTGAAAATACAGCTGCGCATCACAGAAATAAATTACATTTTAACACATATTCACATAGAAAACAGCTGTTTTTCATTTTTAATAATATTTCACAATATTACTGTTTTTACTGTATTTTTTATCAAATTTATGCAGCCTTGGTGAGCTAATAGAATCATTTAAAAATCATGATGTTTCCAGATTTTGATGAGTATTGTATATGTTCCATGCAACCCAAGTTAATTATTGGAATGTGCTTGATTTATTTATTGTTTTACACTTTGCAGCTGACAATTTTTTAAAACGCTTTTCAAAAGCAGTTTTGTGGTGTGAATGGGCCTTATGTTTGTGACTGTCATATTCCCATGACATTTCCCATTAAACATTTGACATGCGCTGCTTGTGAAGCAATTAAGTCAAATTAATGAGGACATTTCTGCATGATATTGGCATCACTCTTAAAATGCGTTGATCTTGAGTGATAATTAAACGGGTTGCTTACGCATTCTTCCTGCCTTAGTGCTGGAAGGCTCTTAACACCACCTCACCAATGTACAAAAATAGTTACAATTACAGTCTTTTGGAAGTGTCTTTTGCCACCGAAAACTCAATCTCAGTCCTCCTGATCTGGAAGTGACAGGGTGAGCAGGTTTTGGTCTGGATTTAATCTCCACTCGCTCATCTGGCCACCGTTCTTCATGATGAACCGGCTCTGCTCACACATCCCTCACGAGACTTCAGCTTCACAACAATGAACAAAAAGAGATGGAGAAAACATAGTGCATACTGCTGGACAGCTGAGATTTGTGACTTTATGTGGCCCTGGAGCACAAAAGCAGTCTTCAGTCGCTGGGGTATATTTGTAGCAATAGCCAACAATACATTGTATGGGTCAAAATTATACATTTTTCTTTTATGCCAAAAATCATTAGGATATTAAGTAAAGATCATGTTCCATGAAGATATTTTGTAAATTTCCTACCGTAAATATATCAAAACTTAATTTTTCATTAGTAATACGCATTGCTAAGAACTTCATTTGAACAATTTTAAAGATGATTTTCTCAGTATTTAGATTTTTTTGCACCCTCAGATTCCAGATTTTCAATTATTGAAATTGATTTGCGATGGCGATTCATTTAAAAAAAAAAAAATCTACATTATATGATATGCTGATTAATGAATTAATAGCAAATGAATCGCACATCAGTTTGGGCTGAGAAATTACCTCCTAAAAGATAAAGTCATTATTGCTTTAAATGAGAAAAGAATTGAATAGGCAAATAGTACAAAAAGTAGCTTTAGAAAGAAATATTTGGATTCAACAAAAATATTTCTTACACATTCACTTTTAAGGCTACAATGTGGCCATAAAATGCATTTACAGTCTAATTACAATTGCATAAATAATTCTGAGAGATTAATGGCTTTTAAATTGGCATTAATTGGTTTAAAAATGAATATTGAAATATGAAATGGTTTTAAAAAAAATGAAATTATACTTTAAATATTAAACTAAATCTGCCAGTTGGTGGCGGTAAGTCACTGTCTTAATATGAGTTGTTGAATCATTCATTCAACCAATTTATTCAAACAGCTGATTCATTCAGAAACAAAGAAAGTGACTCTTTATGAATCAGTCACTGAATCACTGACTCACTTGATTCATTAAAAAATGTTGATTCGTTCAGTAATGAAACACCGCACAACAGTTCTTCTTTGGCTTTGATTGGAACCATTTTCTTTTGCCAAATTGAGCAAAAACGGATTTCTTTATTGAACTGTTGTATAAAATCAATATCACGTTAGAAATCGTGCAGGTTTTGGGGAAAAGCAATACTGTTGCTCGTGTGACATTGTTAAACTATATCATTCATATGATAGAAATATAAGACAAAAACTCATACAGGGGCATGTTTTTCCTCATATCTTGAATTTTAGGCCATATAACAGCATTCCCATAGACTACATCAAAAGTCTGAAGTATCATGTTCAACAGCAATGCAATGCAATATAACGTGACATACAACTTTAACAATTATTATTTTTCATAGTTAATCACCGTCTTTTGTTCCGTTTAATTATCTTATACAGTATTTTTTTTCTCAGATTCAAATCAGTGTTGAATATCTTTCAGTCCGTCACTGCCTTGCACTTCAGTCTATAACTGTTTTCTCTGACGCAGACCTGCATTCTGTCCGTATTCATGCAGATCATATATTTTAATGAGCCGTTTAACCCGTATCATTAGAGCAGCTTGCTCTTTCACCATGGAAAAGCGGAAGACTTTTTCTTAATTATGCTGTGTCGTGCGGGTCACCTTTACAGGTGTGTACCTCTCTGTGTGTGACCGTATTAGAGAATGATACCACCATTAAACATTTAGATGGAATTTAACGCCCCTACACACACACAGACTGCCCCCTGTATCCATTAATTTCTAATCTCAGTTTAACAAGCTGTGTTGTCATTCACAAGAGCTGTCTGCCAGAGTGCTGAACAAACCTGTGTGTGCATGAGAGAAAATCAGACAGTCAATAGGACAGAGGACGATCAGTGACCAACAGAGAGCTGCGTTTAATCAGATACATTTGCTGAATTTTATTGAATCTCCTCTGTAAACTTAATTAGAGGCTTGATTTATTATGGAATGTCTGGTAAGTGGTGCATAAATACGATAATTATTGCTTCATTAGTTTTGTTTTAGGTGGAAGTTGCGTGGAATTGGTTTGTTAATTTAGACTTTCCCATTTGCCAAGATTTAAATGATGTGAATTTTTTGTGTGTATAGTAAAAGGACATATGCATATTAGTACCTTTAGTATTACCTTTAAATATTTGTGAATAACTCCCTCAGAGAAGGAAATATCAGAGCAATATTATATCATCGCATTTCAGATGTTATTATTGTCATTGCGATATCCAGATTTTTTTGTCACAGCGGACAGCATAGCTGTCTCATGCTTTGTTGTGTCAGATATAGATGGGTAAATCTAGAGTAAGGTAATCTCTTTAGAAATCAGAATGATTTGACCTGTGAGCTCAACAGTAGTATCTCCTGAAAGACTGTTGTTAAATATTTAGCGCTCTCCCGTCATGAATACAAATGCTGTGTAAATGAGGGTCTACAGGCAGCTGACCCTGGGACTGGAGCCTGCTGAGTGGGGCTCATGCCGGCCTAAATTATTTAATTGTCATGACTTCAGCTTGTATTTAAAGGATCAGCTTTGAAATACGCCACCTGGTAAGCGACGCTCTTCACTGTCTCTTAGAGCTTTTCTACACAGTGTTTGAGAAGGACTTGGTTCGTCCACAGGGGAAAACTGGCTCTTTGTTGGTTTGACGCCACACGGTATTTCTGTTATAATGCAGTTTGCTTGTATCATCTTGAGCTGTTTACTTCATTGACACTTTTATGTGATTCAGTGGCCTTCAAAAGATTGGAAATGCACTAGGTTTCAAAGTAGAGTTCTGGACAATGTCAACATCAGTCCTTGATCAGTCTCTTGATCAATTCCGCAAACTAACTTGAAATTGTAGATGTTTGGTTCAGCACACCTTTAAAGTTTTACACATTGATTGCTTATTATGGATAGCGCATAACAGACCAGTGAGAACAGTTTATAAACAGCTCTAGTATTTCCCAGCAGCCTACGCTGGTCTTAACTTACGATTGTCTCTCAGCCAGGTCATGTTGTGTTTAGCTGGTTTATCCCAGCAAGACCAGCTGAAAGTGATCAAAACCTTTCAAGACTTAAATTGTCAAAACCATTGTTCTGCTGTTTAGTTGCTGTTTTCAATAGAATCAGTTAAGTCCATGATTCAATGACTCATTCGCCAGATCAGCTGTGTGAACAACTCTGTTGAATAAATGACTCAGTGACTCACCTATTAAGACATTGACTGCGTCCAAAATCACATACTGTGAGCAAGTACTATATGTTTTGCAACCTTAAAGTACTTTCTATATGGCATGCAAATGGGTAGTGTGAGTGAAATTCATGCATACACTACATCCGCCATTTGAACATTGTCATGTAATCTGCCAGCATCAGTTGCATTCATAAACCCTCCGAGTGTCCAAATGGAAAAAACGTCACTGAAGAAACATTTACAACAAAATACAGTCTACAACACTGCATATAGCTTTTTAAATGTTGGCTTTTTTATGTATTGTCACGTTCTCTGTATTCAGTAGTTCAGTCAACGTTTGTCTGACAAAATGTAATTGTTTGCAGTATGCTGAAGAACCCAATCTCTTGAATGGCACTTAATATGAAGCATAGTGTCTGCTTACAGTACGAGTGCATTCACTCATCTAAAAAAAAAAAAAAAACTCCTCTTCCTTTTGATTTTGTATTTCCCTTTAAGGAACACTTACTAGTTATTAGTTTGCAAACCAGCTATTAGTTATTGGATGTAAATGCAAAAATGCTACAGAAACTGCCTGAAAAACAAGATTGTGTTACTAGAAACCGCTAAAGGTCAACGGTTTAAAATTGCATTTATCAAGGTATAGTTCTGACATTGTTCATCATTGCAAGCCCAATGGAAATGTAATATTTGAAGTCAAATGTGTCTCTCATTCAAAGCAGCCATTTTCTCTACTTCAGTGATTAGTTATGCCTGGCTTATAAGCAGTGAATTAGTATTGTAGACCCAGGGGAAATAAAATTGGCAGAAAATCAGAGTGAGAAGATTTAATTATCACGTGGAGACCTTTTCCGTCGACCGGCCCACTGAACCCAAAAAACCTAATCCGCCCGGACATCAGCCTCCTCCTTATAATTTGTTTCCCATGCAATCATATGCCAAGCAATTACTGTTTTATTGATTTTTTATCGCTGCAAATTTCAAGTTGTTTTTTTTTCTCTCTTTCGAAAAGCCTTGGTGGCTGATCCCTTCCCTCTTCTCCCAACTGAGTTTAACGTAAAGAAAAAATTGCACTTTGTGCAATCCTTTGTTCACCTGTATTGATGCTCAGTGGTGCAATGTAACAAAGTAATAATACTTCGTTACAGTACTTAAGTATTTTTGGGGGAGTATCTGTACTTGAGTTTTTATATTTCAGCCAACTTTTACTTTTACTTCACTACTTTTCCTAATTAAAATGTATACTTTTACTCCGATACATTTCCCTGAAGCATATTCGTTACTTACTACAAAATAGTCAGAAGTCAGAAGAAAAGCAGGTTCGACGAATCAGTGGTCTGGAGTTTGCAAGTTAGACTCATGCTCGTGTGCAAACAATTGCGCGCACAACCGTGGATTATTTCATTTTCCACTCAAGTCGAGGCTGGTGTGTGCGATATACAGTATATCTGCGATAATATGGTAAGTGTTGTTGTAATGATGTGCGATCTGACGTTATCGAGTATATCATCAAATGCAATCACACACACTCACGTGATTTATTAGTCTAATAAAACTCAAAATTCAAGGCATTCTAAATTGTAAATGGCAAAAATGCTTCTGAATGCTTTTTATACCTATATATCTGTATCACACAAAGAGTACAGTTTTTCTGCAGATATCAGCATGAACACATTTAATAATCATTTTATACAAGTTCAGTAACGTTAGCAATAAGTGACTTACATTTTAGACATAATACTGCTTGTTATTGCTCAATTTTGCCAACGAAAATAGTTCCAAACAAAGATCACAGCACTGTTTTGCGTCTCTGAGCAATGGACGGTGTTTACTTATTGAATGAATCAGCTTTTTGGACGAATCGGTTAAATAAATGATTCAGCGATTCACTCATTAACACTGTCGAATGCTTTGTTTCTGAATGAATCAGTCGTTTGAATGAATCGGTTGAATCTCAATGACTCACTCATTAACAGTCACTTGCTGTCACCTACTGGCGGTTTTAATTTCACATTTCGACTATTTTTTCATGTTTTAAAATCATTTCAAATATAAGTATTCAACGTATTAGTTTAAAAACAAAACATTATTTATGCATCTGTAACTGCAGGTTAAATGCATCCATGTCTCCTCTGAGATACATAAACTGTGTAAATACATCTAAATGCTATTTCAGATGCAGATTCCAGAAATGTTTTCTTATGTTGGAATGAAAGACACTAAGTACCAGATGAAGTGCTTCTTATTCTTACCCAAAAAAATAAAGTCAAAAAAAGTTAAAACTGAGCACAATCTTGCTACTCAAGCTGTGTATGAGCATTTTTATATATATTTATTTGCTTTTCCATTTTGCATTTACTTGTACTTTTACTTTCAATACTTAAGTACGTTTAAGATTAAAAAATACTTTTCGCACTTAAGTACAATAAATATCACATACTTTAAGACTTTTACTCAAGTAATATTCTAAACGGTGACTTCAACTTCTACCAAAGTCATTTTCTGGTAAGATATCTGTACTTTTACTTGAGTATGGCTTTCAGGTACTTTATACACCACTGTTGACGCTAAATATTTAGACATAGTATGCCAGTGTCTGCAGTTGGAATATTTCTCCAAATGCACATGGAGCCTCACATCCAGCTCACAAACAACTGTGCATGTTTCAAGTCAAAGTTGGATTCAATGAATGGATGATTGACACCCATTTTCTGCACTGGACATTTAAATGATAGAAATCAGTTTTGTTTGTTTTTTTCCTTTCCATATTCTATTAAAAATATGCACAGTTCATTTATTGATGCTTCTCAGAGCCCCACCCTAATATCACTGCTGCCCAATCATATATTAGAAACCTCATTCTCAAATGAACATGCATAGCATCGAGAAGAACCTGCATTGCCTAAGAGCCATACACTTGTTGATAGTGCACCAAGATATACAGTAGTGCAATAGTAGACATGATACACAAATTGAGTACTTTTTATTTTGTTACCAAAATTATTATACACTATCAAAACATTAAACTTCAATATACTGAAATTATCAGTTACTGATGATTCAAGAGTGCAAAGAAGTGAAATAATATACCTTATAGTATTTAAAAATAAGGAAAACTTGTAAATACGTGGCAACAAATAGTATAAATACCATGTACAGATGTCGCATGGGGCAATAAAAAGGTGTAAATATTTTAAGGGGAAAATTTTAATTTTTTTTCTATCTATAGCAGCAGGGAAGATGCACGGCTATTAATTTGCATTATTTTATCTAAAATCATTGACCTCATACAGACGTAGACATATAAACGCAGACGTGTCCACATTCAAGCATTTCATAGGGCTCTTTACTTCACAAATAACTGGCAGTCATGATCTAAATATGATTGTCTTTTACAAGAAACAATACCAAAATTTGGCATTTGTAACTTTTAGCACCTTCAGTCCTGCTCACGTTCAAGCTCTGGCAGTATCCTGGCTCTTGGCTTATCTTGACTGGATCCATGAATCAGTGAGCTGTTGACTCAATCGAATCAGTTTGATTCACGAATGAATCGTTCGGTGCAGTTTGTGAACAGGTTCATTGGAAAGAATCAGCTCATTCACGATCTGTTCAGTTCAAAATAATGAGGAACGATATGTTTTTATGAAATGTAGCAGAGTAAAAATTACAATATTATGCTTTGGAATGAAGTGAAGTAAAAGATCTCCCAGAATAAAATACTCATACTGTGCTTGAAAAAATGTACTCTCCACAACTGCATCTAACCCATGTACAAATAATAACCAATCAGTTTTTGTTTTTTGACTGTTCACACTTATTTTTATTTCTATGAAGCTTGTCTGAGTAAAGGATTCATCAGCTTATTTGAATATGGGTCAAAGACGAAAAAGGGTTTAAGGGTTAAAGCATAAAAACAGTGTAATACTGCTTTAAAGTGTTGTTGTTTTTCCCCCAAAAAAATTCTGTTTAATTTAATTGCACTTTTGTTTTTGTTTTTCCGAGCAAAAAATACATATCATACATTTTCCCCTGATTTACAGAAGACACCCACTAAAATATCATTCAGTGTAACAATCTTGTCAGGCATATTTACAACAAAAATCAATTTATGACGTATTAAAAGACTAATTACTCACTATCCTAGGTTTTGCCCATTTGTCAGGAAGAATTTTTTACTGATTTAAAACACAATCAAATTTAATATGCTCCCTTATTCTTTTATATATTTTAATATGTACAAGTCAGAATAAGCATGTTGTTTGAATTTTTACGTAAATATTGTGTTACACTGAATGACAATGTAACATTATTTCAACCAAATTGTAACATTTTATTCTCCAAAAACTTATTTGAAACCTTAAAAGTAGACATTTTACTTACATTTAATGTGCTTTCAATGGACATAAAATCACTTTTGTAAATTTATTTTGATGCGGACATCTTAAATGTCTTTGCTTAACATCTTAACATCCATATGCAGTGAGACAGTTTGAAATGTGCTGAGGTTTGGGAGCTCTGTTAACAGCTGTTTGTGTGTATTGTGTTGAACATGTTCTCTTGGGAGGCTGGTGTTTTAGGGTATTGAGCATGAGGGTGGCCCAACCAAACCCCCCCCAACACACAACACACAACACACACACACACACACACACAGTGTGGCCTCTCAGAGTGACTTTATTAAGCGGTGCTCATTATGAGACTGTTAGATTGTCATATGCTGATATGTGAGAAGGTGTGTTGGCGTGTGTAATGTGAGAAAGTGTGTATGTGTTTATGTTGTGGGAAAAGGAGGAAATCCTCGGGGAGGAGTGTTGAGCGTTGCATGTGTGTGGTTGGGTCATTTGCACCTCATCACATCGGGACTGGTGGTCTCAGACACACAGCGGGAACAGAGCCTCACTGATTGGGTGCCTGACGGGTCACTCTGTGGTCGACAGGGCCACCAATTGTCAGAGCTCCATCAATCAATGTGACCAGAGAGTTACACTCAGAAAATCTATGATATGCTCTTATTATTATACACAATATGTGTCGTTGCTGTATCTATTGCAGACTAACTTCTACTGTAAAAAAAAAAAGTGTGTGGACTGGTCTGTTTACAAATGTATGATTTAAGACTGGGAAACACATTCATTTGTGTGTGTAAAATATTAATGCGATTGATTTAGCATGTTTTTTTGTTTGTGTTTTTTTTTAAAGTAACTCTTCTAAAGTCTTCTCGCATGTTTTCTCACACATTTATTTTTTCTTTATTAAGTCCGGAAAGAAGTATGACATTTTTGTGATGCTGACATTGTATCAAGAGAATCGATCCTCAAATGAAAAATATTGATATCAAATGTTTTTGTATTTGTTGTGAAAATAAATACACAAAATAAATGTTAATGTACAGTACAGATAAATGTGATTTTATCATAACGGGTTCATGTGTATTGTTTTAAGTTCACTTAAATTAGGTGAGTTAAGTGCTTTAAATTATCCAGTTATAGTAGTAATGTTCTGTAATGCTGTAATTTGAAAATAAAAGAAAATGTAATTTAGTAGACTTTCAATTAGGCTGTAATGTTGAATGTCTATAATTACAAACAAACAAACGATAAATAAAAAACAAATAAACAAACGCATTAATAAAATATCATAAAGGTATAACTATCAGTGATGTTGGCCTTCATTCATACTTAGTAAAAATATGCCATAAACAAATGAATTTTCACATGAATCTTAGTGTGAAAATATATGTATGTTTGCTTTTTTTTATAATGTTATGTGCAAGTAATATCACTAAATTACAGACATCTCTGTGATTAATTTGTTTTTTCATATAATCAAGCAAATGCCCTTGTAATAACAGGAGCATCAACAGTCACTGTATGTTTTGTTGAAATCTCACAAACAATGAAGTCAGACTTTCTTATTTGCTCTCAATAAAGCAGAGTGCCGGGTTTTAAATACTCTGAGGTTATTTGCCCCAGACAGAGGTCACCGGGGCACTGTTCTTAATTAGCCAAATGAGTCTGCCCGCATTGTGGCAGTGACCTTCTCTGCAGTCAATTACATGAAAACCACCGTCTGAGTTACACTACAGCGCTGAGAAATAATGCTGATCACACATATCTGTGAATCTGATTTGTTTGTCTGGCGGATAAAAATAAATGAGAGTTACAGTCGTAGCATAAGGCTTCGGTCTCATGAATGGAGAGGCTCTTAGTCTGCGTTTAAGTCTGATTACATCATTTGTGTTTTAAAGGCTAACTCCAATTACGTAATTAGTTGGTTGGGTGTTTCCTTAATTAGAGAGATGTTTGACCAGCAAAACCTGAGAATGCCGCGCTTTCCCCATTCCTGTGTTCTCCTTCATCCTTCTGTTGATGTTACTGTGACGCTTGTGCTGTTTCTCTCTCACACGCAGTAAACAGAGTCATTGCGGGTTTTATTTGTGTTACGGCTCAGTTCTGACATCATGACGGGAACCTCGCAGATGATGTTTCCCACTGTGCATTTGTATTTGCAATGACAAGAACTGTAAATTATTTACACTAAAGAATGATTTTGTTATAAATCATGGATAGGTCTGTTTGAGCAGTAACTAATGTTAATGTACGGTATGCCACCATTGGCATTAGGCAACATCCATCTGTTTTTCTGTGCAGTTTTACAGGTTTTAGACAAGCTAGAATCGTGTGATATGATATGGACTGATACGAGGCATTGCTTGTGTTGCGTTCATTTTGATCTTTTGAAGCATGCACACAGCACCAATAGCAACTGTAGTGTGATTGACAAGTGCGTTTGATGTCTGTTAGTCTTACTTAAACTAGTGTTTACATGACATTTCAACTTGATAAATTATTGCATTAGTCTGCATAAAATCAAACTTGTAAAGTGCATGTAAACCAGTGGTTCTCAACCTTTGTGGCCCCCAATGTTCACAACATTATTTAAAGGCACCGTGACTTTTCCAGTTGTTTGTGATTTACTGGAGAAGGATTTTTACAAATAGTTTTTACTCACATTTTCTACCCTTGAAAATATTTTAGAGCTTGACATAACTAGAAAAATGTAAATTCATTATAAATATACCCATGGAGCCTATACGATTTTATTAATTTATATAACTTTTCTACACATACAGCCTGGTCTCATTGTTTATGTAGGTATTAGGTTGTAACAGTTACATGTACAAAACATACAATTTGGACATATAGACAACATCTAAAACGTAAACTCTAAAAAGTAAATGTTATTACATATTTACAGCTATAGGGGGCAGTCGTGGCCTAATGGTTAGAGAGTCATTTATATTCTTTTATATCATAAAGACATTTAGATGCACTTTTACCATTTCACTGATACATTTTAGATCCCTTAACCCTATATTCCCAAACCTAAGCGTAACCATTTACAACCCCAATTCCAGAAAAGTTGGGACGTTTTGTGAAATGCCATAAAATCAAGAATGTTATCTGTTCATTCTCTTTAAAGTACAAAGAAAAAATGTCCAATGTTTTCACTGACCAACTTAATTTTATTTTGTAAATATAAACAGATTTTGATTTTGATGGCTGCAACACACTCCAAAAAAGTTGGGACAGAGGCACGTTTAACACTGTGTCACATCAACCTTCCTTTTAATTACAATGTTTCATTGTTTGGAAATTGAGGATACCAATTGTTAAAGTTCTGTAAGCAAAATTTTTGTCCAATCTCGCTTGATACAAGACTTCAGAAGCTCAGCAGTCTGTGATTGTCGTTGTCTGATTCTCCTTTTCATGACTGGTCATACATTTTCAATAGGAGACCGATCTTTACTGCAGTCAGGCCAGTCTAACACATTCACTCTGTCTCTACGAAACCACGCTGTTGTAGCACATGCAGAATGAGAGCTGGCATTGTCTTGAGTTTGCTTTTACTTCTGTCACTGATGAAAGTCTGGATGGTCCCTTTGGTCTTTGGGACTGGGAACTCGAAATCTATTTTTCCCAGAAACAAGTTGAAATGTGGACTCATCTGAGTACAGCACACATTTTCGCTATATTTAACACCGCAGCATGACGGTTTCTTATGCAATGCCATCTGAGGGCTCAAAGGTCAAGCACATGCAACTGAGGTTTCCTGCCTTGCCCTAGATGTACTGTGATTTCTCTGGATTCCCTAAAACTTTTCACAATATTATGTATGGTACTTGGTGAAAGACCTAAATTATTTGCAACTTTGCATTGCGAAATGTGATTTTTGATTTGTTTTACACTTCTCTCATGAAATTTGGCCCAAAGTGATGAGCCATGATCCAGCTTTGCTTGCAAAGACTGAGATGCTCCTTTTATACCCAAACATGATACCTTGACCTATTACCAATTCACCTGCTTGCTGTGAACTGTTTCACAACAGTTTAACGTGGATATTCTATAACCTTTTCACTTTTATTTTGACTCTGTCCCAACTTTTTCGGAGTGTGTTGCAGACATCAAAATCAAAATTTGTTTATATTTACAAAATACATTTACGTTGGTCAGTGAAAACTTTGGAAATCTTTTTTTTTTTGTACTTTTGTCAATTAAATAATAGTTAAAGAGAATTAACAAATCACAGATTCTTGATTTTATTGCATTTCACAAAACGTCGCAACTTCTCTGGAATTGGGATTGTAATAGAGAAGGGGTTTTTTTCTCCATTTGTGTCACCGATGGAGTTTTGGTTCTTTGCCGCTATTGCTTCTGGCTCTCATTATTACACACTATTTTTCCTATTGAATACTGTAAAGCTGCTTTGACACAATCTGTATTGTTAAAAGCGCTATATAAATAAAGGTGACTTGACTTGACTTGAGAGAATATAGAAAGAATATGTAAAAATAATAGACACAAATCTGCAGGAAAATGACAATATAGCAACAATAAAGCATTTAACAGAACCTAACCATAACTATTTCTAAAAAATATGTAGAAAAACATGACAGACAGACAAGTGCAATCACAATCATTTATTTATTGCAAAAATGTCAAAAGCAGTACCAAAAGTAGTCCAAATGTCAATGTGTTGAAGTCTCGATCCTCTCTGGCGGTATACAATAGTTAGTGTGAGGTACAGAACAAAATTTTAAAGGGGTGGTTGATTGTGATTTAACTTTTTTAATGTTAGTGTGTAATGTTGCTGTTTGAGCATAAACAATATCTCCGACATTACGACGCTGTAAGTTCAATGCAAACGGAGATATTGTCTTTTAAAATTCTGACAGTTTAATGCCTACAAAAACGGCTCGTAGGGACTACAAAGAGTTACTTCCCGGGGTCATGACGTAACAAATCCATTTGCAACTTTGCATTGCGAAATGTGATTTTTGATTTGTTTTACACTTCTCTCATGAAATTTGGCCCAAAGTGATGAGCCATGATCCAGCTTTGCTTGCAAAGACTGAGATGCTCCTTTTATACCCAAACATGATACCTTGACCTATTACCAATTCACCTGCTTGCTGTGAACTGTTTCACAACAGTTTAACGTGGATATTCTATAACCTTTTCACTTTTATTTTGACTCTGTCCCAACTTTTTCGGAGTGTGTTGCAGACATCAAAATCAAAATTTGTTTATATTTACAAAATACATTTACGTTGGTCAGTGAAAACTTTGGAAATCTTTTTTTTTTTGTACTTTTGTCAATTAAGTAATAGTTAAAGAGAATTAACAAATCACAGATTCTTGATTTTATTGCATTTCACAAAACGTCGCAACTTCTCTGGAATTGGGATTGTAATAGAGAAGGGGTTTTTTTCTCCATTTGTGTCACCGATGGAGTTTTGGTTCTTTGCCGCTATTGCTTCTGGCTCTCATTATTACACACTATTTTTCCTATTGAATACTGTAAAGCTGCTTTGACACAATCTGTGTTGTTAAAAGCGCTATATAAATAAAGGTGACTTGACTTGACTTGAGAGAATATAGAAAGAATATGTAAAAATAATAGACACAAATCTGCAGGAAAATGACAATATAGCAACAATAAAGCATTTAACAGAACCTAACCATAACTATTTCTAAAAAATATGTAGAAAAACATGACAGACAGACAAGTGCAATCACAATCATTTATTTATTGCAAAAATGTCAAAAGCAGTACCAAAAGTAGTCCAAATGTCAATGTGTTGAAGTCTCGATCCTCTCTGGCGGTATACAATAGTTAGTGTGAGGTACAGAACAAAATTTTAAAGGGGTGGTTGATTGTGATTTAACTTTTTTAATGTTAGTGTGTAATGTTGCTGTTTGAGCATAAACAATATCTCCGACATTACGACGCTGTAAGTTCAATGCAAACGGAGATATTGTCTTTTAAAATTCTGACAGTTTAATGCCTACAAAAACGGCTCGTAGGGACTACAAAGAGTTACTTCCCGGGTTGGTGACGTCACAAACCCAGAAATTTACATAAACCCCGCCCCCAGGAAAGTGGGGCGAGGCTATGTTGCGCTGCTTTAGAGAAGAGGACGAGTTGTTGCCATGCCGTCAAAACTAGGGGTGCACAAAAAAATCTATTCATACATGAATCGCAATTCTGTCTTCTAACGATTCTTATAGCGAATCACAACACACTGGGCCAGCTGACCAATCCGAACCCATTGCGAATTTCTGAGGGTTCTGGGATTTGACGTTTGCAGCCACTGCTGAGGATAAATATGAAGATCGCGGAAAATTGATTACTTCTGTGGTTTTACGTTGCATTTTTTTGGTGTATTTTATGGTGTTATTGTCAGTCACAGCATAACTGAGAAAACACCTTATGTGTTCCACTGCAAACAAATGAAATATTACTTGATAAGTAATGGTTAGATGATTATAGAAATTTTATTCATTTAAGGTTTTAAAGTTTAGAACAACAAAATGTTGATAAGTAGATAAGTAAACTGTTTAATAAATGTGATTGAAAACATAATGCCATTGATGACAATTGAATACAATATAATCAAAGCATTAATGCCATGATTCCAATCTTCATAAAGATTCGTGCACAAAGTATTTTATGCATAAATAAATCACATTTTAGATGCAGTCAGTACATCATTATTGTGCGTTTCAGTGTCTGTGTAAATGTAAGTAAATGTACATTTGGTAGAGCCACGCTTGAGATCATGAGATGAGATCATGTTGAGACGCCACACTTTTAAAGTTAGGCTACCTCATATATCCAGGTTTTCCATGACAGTGGGAACCCTGAGAGAAGAAAAGAGAGTTAAATTAAAATAAACATTTTCAGATTTGTGGACCAATTGCAAGCATGAGAGCTCAGCGTTATGACACTGACGGTTAACCAGCCAGTCACTGCACTGAAGACGACATGATAGACAGACATGATCAAATCAACACCGTAATGAGCCAATCATATGAGCTTTGAGCGCATGCCATTCATACCACATTCAGAGAACAGCGAGCTCTGACACTGTCCACTGCTTTACATGCCATTTGATCATCACATATTGATCATATATTATTTTATTTTTTTTTTACTTTTGCACTGTTATTCTATGAGATTCACTGCATCTCTGCATTATGCAGTATTGTACGGAGCAGTGGAGAACGGTTGATTACATGCTGAAAAATGACAAAAAAACACGAAATACATTTTCCCCCAAATTTTATTTTATTCTATTTTTTTTTTTTTTTTTTTTTTTTTTTTTTTTTTTTTTTTTTTTTTTTTTTTTTTTTTTTTTTTTTTTTTTTTTTTTTTTTTTTTTTTTTTTTTTTTTTTTTTTTTTTTTTTTTTTTTTTTTTTTTTTTTTTCTGGTTTAAATTGTTAAATTAAATTTTTGTAAAATGTAATCAAAAAGCATGTCTTGGAATCATGAAACTCATGCAATTTATCAACACAATATTAAAAGTTTTAAAATTAACACATTCTTAAAATGTTTTATTTATTCTCAAAATCCATTTGATGTTTTCTCAAATTCTAATTTTCTAAATTCTATTTTTGATTTATTCATCCAAAACTGGCCATGCATTCCATGCATTATATAAATTTTATGATTTCGTCTGTGTTTTCCTCTCTGCGGAAATAGGACCCTGGTTTACAAGGAATTGCTAAATGATTTGCTATATAATGTCGAATTAATGTACTTTTTGTATTAGGCATTAAACATCAAATATATCTTTGACTGCAGTTGTAATTCCTGCTGGAAGCTTCAGCCATCAATGATATCGATAAAACCTCCACAAACCAATAATGCTGCCTATGCTGGATGACTTCACCCATGAACTGCAAATTGGTGCTGTTCAGCAGGAGAAATACAACTTGTGGTACATCTACGTACAAAAAAAAAAGTTTCTGCAGGATTTGGTTTCTAGCTTTTCCGTGTTTGTGTTATTTCAGTCTGGTGTGTTTAGTTTGAGCCGTCATTGTGGGAGCAGGTTTGGGCTTCCTACATGAGCTGATCGGACATTCATCTATTAGAGTGACTGTTCCTGAGGAAATCCTCTGTCCTAAAGCTAAACCCAACTAGATTCCAGAGCACGCTTTCCTCTGTCTCTCTCTCTCACACACTGCTTCAGACCCTTAGGGACATTAACGGCATCTGGCATGAGCTAGCATGGAGCAAGCGAGAGTCAATCCACTTGTAGATGACCCATATCAAGTGCTGCACATATCAGATTGCTGGAGAAGCTTTTTATTTGGCCCGTTTGTGAGGCGCGATCTGCTCCAAACATGGATCGGGTGCATGTTACTAGACGCTGGCCATGATTGCAAACTCTCTTTGTTCATTGAGATCTCATTTGTCAAAGCAGAGAGGCTAGAGGGTATTAGTTAGTTAGCAAATATTGACATGCCACTTTGGTCGGGTAACTATCAATTGAAATCAGCAAATCAATGCTCCTAATAGCTGCTCATTACGCACTTGATGCATTTTCAGCGTTCGCATCAGCTTTGCATGTCAATGCAGTTAAAAACTATTACTTGACCAGCGGCCCGACGGGTTTTTCCTGCCTGCTGCTGTGTTTAAAGAAGCCTTGCACAGGGCTGGGTATAACCGATTACACATTATCTGGATTACGTAATCCGATTACAAAAATTAAGTACTTGTAATTAGATTAAATTACATTTTAAAATACTCAGAATCAGACTACAGTTATTTTTTTATTGATGACTTGATTACATATACTCACACAATAGCAATAAATTATTCACAATTTATTGAGTATCCCTAATTAAAATAATTTTTCCTTTCTAAAATGCCTACATGACATCCAGGTACATCCAGTGTTTTATTTTGATTAAAGTGATATATTTTAATTTAACATTTTTGTGACTTAATTAATTATTAGCTTTTCATTAAATTCACGAACCCCAGTTTGGGAAACCTTGACATAATGTAATTCTTAATTCACTTTATGTTGTTAATAACAACGAATGGAATATATTTTCTTTGCATCAATATGGCACAATATTATCCTATTTAAATCAATGTGGTAAACGGTTTACATTAAAAGTAATCAAAAAGTAGTCTGATTATGTTACCTAAAATATGTGACCTTGGAGCACAAACCCAGTCTTAAGTGTCAATTTTTCAAAATTTCAGACTTCATCTGAAAGCTGAATAAATAAGCTTTCCATTGATGTATGGTTTGTTAGGATAGGACAATATTTGGCTGAGATACAACTGTTTGAAAATCTGGAATCTGAGGGTGCAAAAAAATCTAAATATTGAGAAAATCATCTTTAAAGTTGTTCAAATGAAGTTCTTAGCAATGCATATTACTAATCAAAAATTAAGTTTTGATATATTTACAGTAGGAAATTTACAAAATATCTTCATGGAACATGATCTTTACTTAATATCCTAATGATTTTTGGCATAAAAGAGAAATGTATAATTTTGACCCATACAATGTATTGTTGGCTATTGCTACAAATATACCCCAGCGACTTAACACTGCTTTTGTGCTGCAGGGTCACATATGTAATGTAATGGATTACGTTACTAACTACAATATTTGTCCTGTAATTTGTAATCAGTAAAAGACTACAGTTTGTAAGTAATCTACCCAGCTCTGGCCTTGCCTGTGGAAATTATTCAGTCTTTTAGGTGGTTGTTTTGTAGCTCGAACGAGGTGACTCTTAAATGTCTAGAGTGTATCTGACTGACATGCTGTATTTAAAAGGAATTAATGTCAGTTTTTGCTGTCACGCGTTTAATTAAGTTAAAGCAGTGACCTTTCATCCAGGCTTCTGTTTGCGATGGAAATCACAAAGAAACCGCATTTTCTCTACACGTCGTCTGTAGCACTCGCACAAAGTGGAGCGGCGCTCGTTGGGAGAGGATCTTTATTTAGACACCAGATCTTCCTAGATAAATAAAGACAGTGTTAATGGAAGAGGGCCGAGTCGGATGCGTGTCAGGGGTTTGCCCAGATAAATCATTAGATGGAAGGTTATTGGAAATGCAGGGAGATAAAAGACTGAAGAAGCCAGTAATTGCCTTAAAGATCAGACTACAAAGCATTAGCCCGGCTTTTACAAGGCCAGTCGGCAACAAAAGAGTCGTAATTTATGAGCTCAGCGTAAAAGAATAGCATAATTGCATTAAAAATTAATGCTAATGAGGTCTAAAATGGGGAAGGTGGTTATTATGAAAGTTTGTATTCATCTTCTTTGGCCTGAATGATGGCTAGTGGCTTGATTAATGGCTTAATTTCTATCAATTAGGCGTGCCAGAAATAAATAAATAAATCTATCCAGAGCCGGGGCTAAATTGAGTATTGAATTACATATCTTAGCCTGATGCTGAGATGGAGGCCGGATTCCCAAAGGTTTAGCATAGAGGGAATGTCCTTGTGTGTTTAACAATTAGTTCAGCTTTTTGCGTGTTTGTGAGTGCATGTAGATCGAGTGCATTTATTTTATAGAGCCTCAAGTTGACTTACAATAATTAAAAACCATACAAAACAAGAATTAAAATAAGCTAGAATAACTAAAAACAGGAACTCTATTGTGGTTTCATTTTATTTAATTTGTATTTATTTTTAATTAATCAATTAATTTACTTTTTTTTTTTTTTTTTCGAAAACAGTGTATCCATTTTTTTTTTTTTTTACACATATACTGTCCACTTAAAAGTATGATTTCAAGACTTGGAAAAGTCATGTAAATTAATAAAATACTATAATATTTTCTAATTATGCCAAGCTGTAAAATATTTTATCAGGTAGAGGCTAGGTTACAAAAATGGTCCCACTTTATATTAGGTTGCCTTCACTACTATGTACTTACATCAAAAAATAAGTACAATGTACTTATTGTGTTCATATTGTATTGCACAACACGTGCTGCTATTGAGGCGGGATACGGGTGAGGTTAGGGACAGGTTTGGTGGTATGGGTTGGTTTAAGGGTGGGTTAAGGTGTACGAGATGGGTCAACAGTGTAATTATAAATGTAATTACAGAAATTAATTACAGATGCAATTACATAGGTATTTTGAAAAATATTAGTAGAATGTAAAAACATGTATGTACACAATAAGTGCATTGTACCAAATGATTAATTTAAATGCAAGTACATAGTAGTTAAGGCCACCTAATATAAAGTACGACTTGTAAAAATCCTCATGCAGTAAATCATGAAAAACTGGAAAAGTCTATATTGTTGAATAAAGAAATATTGTTGTGAACAATGGGGGGCCTTGGAGTCAAAAAGGTTGAGATGCGCCGAGTTAGATTATTTCTAACAAACACATAAACACAGCTGTGCCAGTGCGTGTGAGAGGTCCGCAGGTTTTTGCATGTATTGTAGTGTGTGTTTTTTCCTCTCACACACTCGTCTCAACGGACTTTTCATTCTCAATCAGTGCAGTGCCATCATTAGGTTTGTTTGGCTTGCTCATGACATTCAAAAGCACCTTTGAATCCGCAGCCGTTTGAGACCGACCACCTGATGATGGGCAGCTACTGCTTTAATTATTCCATCAGTGATGAGAGCCGTTGTAATTTAGCTCATGGAAGTAAGGCATTCAATTATGGGAATTAATCAGGCACTGTGAGTTTTGCCTTCACTTCGGTGCTGGACCTTGAGTTGTTGAACATCGCCCTCTTGTGGTTTTCTCTTGTCCTGCCTGCTGAAGAGGAGCTTTCGTTTGACTTTACCTCTTGCAAGTGAAGAAACTGCTATTGAGAGAGAGTATTAAGAGCATTTGTGACCCGGGAGCACAAAAGCAATCTTAAGTCGCTGGGGTATATTTGTAGCAATAGCTAACAATACATTGTATGGGTCAAAATTATCAATTTTTCTGTTATGCCAAAAATCATTAGGATATTAAGATCATGTTCCATGAAGATATTTTGTAAATTTCCTACCGTAAATATATCAAAACTTAATTTTTGATTAGTAATATGCATTGCTAAGAACTTCATTTGAACAACTTTAAAGATGATTTTCTCAATATTTAGATTTTTTTTGCACCCTCAGATTCCAGATTTTCAAATAGTTGTATCTCGACCAAATATTGTCCTATCCTAACAAACCATACATCAATGGAAAGATTATTTATTCAGTTTTCAGATGATATATTAATCTCAATTTCGAAAAATTGACCCTTATGACAGGTTTTGTGCTCCAGGGTCACATATGATGATGCTGGATATCTGTTTTTGCACACATGTTAACCTCCTGGTTTCTTATAAATGTATTCACATCTAAATCTACATTCATTCATGTTTAATAAAAAACAGAATCCGTTTAGTCCTTTAGGATGGCAGGGAAAGACAAAATATGTCTCTCTCTCTCTCTCTCTCTCTCTCTCTGTGTCTCTCTGTCTGTGGTCAAGACTGCTATAAGGCTTGTGTAATGCGGCGACAATAGACTCTAAATTAATTTTGTGGATAATGTGTCAATATTAAATGTCAACTTTGACCTGGCCTTGTGCTGATCGTGTCTGGCAGAGATGTCTCTCCGACAGCGCTATCGATTTTCTGCTATCTGCTCGGCACGGGCCCCTCTCTCAAAGTCCATTATTTTTGATTTTCCTATGAAATACATATCTTTCCTCACTGACATCTGACAAACAGCATATGGAAGTCATTTTATCTACCAATAATGTGTTTGTCAAAAAGTATGAGGCATTAATGGAATTCCGGGCCAAGGATAGGTTGTCACTGATATATCTGGGTGGGTTTGTGTCTGTGTATCAGTCATTAAGATGTTCGGTACACACACACACACACACACACACACACACAGGAGGAGTAATAAGTGTGTGATTGAGAGCCAGTGGACTGCTGTCATCTTAAGGACGGTCTGTAGGCTCCTAGAGGATATTGCACCTCCGTTTTGCCTCATGCTCAAGTATGTGTATTTTTGAGAAGGCAAACTGTTATCAGTGTGTATGGACACATGCCTGACATTGTTTGGGCTCATTTTATTGCAGGTTTGTTTCTCGGAGCATGTGTGTGTTGTCTGACACACGTTAGTGTTTTTATTATGTGTGTGTTACAGTAACAAATCAATGTGTATATGGATGTTACTTTAATGAAACTAGATATTCATTAGAATGAGTCTCTGTAGACATTTTCAACTGTTTGCCAGGAAAGAATGACAGTGCTACAGTGTTTAAGTTATGTTCATAAGCCGTATGATAAGTCAAAGTGTGTGTGTTGTGTGTGAGAGAGAGAGAGCGAGCGAGCGAGTGTTTCTGCTAACAGAGAGAAACCAGAGCAAATATTCATTTATTCATTAAACGAGCAGAGCGAGAAGATGTGTTGTGACAGTTGCTCCCTGGCAGTTAATGGATGAAATTAATTCCTCTCATTAGCGCAGGGATCTGTGTGTGTGTGTGTGTGTGTGTGTGAGCGTGAGAGCATGCTTCCTACCTAATAGTGTTTGTTTCTGAGCATTTTCATGCATATGTGTGGAGAGAGATTAAATTGTGGGTGAATTTGAGTATCAGTAATACATTGTGTTTTATGTTTTAGGATGTCTTCATTTAGAGTCACACAAACAACAGCGCTGATGTTGTGAATAACAGCACAGCTGTGGCTGTAGGTAATCACAGCTTATAGTTCAATAAACAAAAAGTTAATATGGAGTAACAAATATTACAAGTTACCCTGTTTGTTTATGAAAATAGCACTGAGCAATATCACATTAGGTCTTTATTTCCTGAATAAATGTGTAGAGTGAGATAATGTGCATATGAAGTCAACAGAAGATCTGTTTACTGTGAAGAGCCTTAGAATTTATTACTTTTTTTCTTGAAATCTCCTTAAAATTCTGTCTCTCCTGATAATTATATATGCATTGCATAGTCAACATACTGATATTCTAAAACCATTGATCTCTGTATATGACTGGGTTGATTATGGAATTCTGAACACATTTTATTTTCTTTCAATAGTCCACTTTAGACGTTCTACGAACTATAAGTAACTTTACAACTACATGTCAACTAACTCTCATTAGAGTGTTAGTAGGGTTAGTAGAATAATTTGACATACTTGCAAAGTTACTTACAGTCAGTAGAATGTGCAATATCGAAATAAAGTGTTGCGTACTACACTGTCAGCGATCATCGAAGCTATAAAAGGTTTTAGTGTCATATTAATAAGCTCAACCACCAGAGGGCATCAACGACGGACAAAATGACAAGGTGTTCTGTGTATCAGTCCAAGCCAAAATACATTATTTCTGTGTCTATGTGTAATCATGAACATATGTATCTCCTGATATGATTGTTAGGAGACATTGATTTGAATACAATATACAGCAAATACCGGAATAAGAGCCTGTGACTCGATATTGCATTAAAATTCAGAGTTGTTTACCATGCATCATTTTAGCTGGTATAACAGCATACATGCTTCAAAAACATGCATCACATCTTCAAGCCAATACATAACGCTGGCTGTTTTCTGAGCGAGTTGTGAAGCTTGTCTGTGTTTTCTGTTGTCTTCTCATTGACCAGCGTCCATTTCAGACTCTACTTCTAGAAAAGAAGAAGAATTAAAGAGCTACAGACTGGAAAGCACAAATTTGTTGGTTTTTTACTTGTCGATCGCTATTTGTTGAATTAGGTTAATTTTACCAACCAATTTAAACGAATTTTTAGGTTATCTTAAGTGATGCCAACAACTTTGATTCATATGCCTTAATAAAAATCAACATCACAACACAATTGCATAAACCTCACTGAATAACTCCAAACCAATGAGTTTGTGCATAACTTCAAAATGTTAGAATAAATAAATCTGTATTCAGAGTAAATTATCTGTTGATGAAGATGAACCTCGCCGGCTTTCACTTTCAATAAGCAGGATAAATTCTCAACTATAAAAAATGCTTAGCAAGTAGGGAGACTTGGGATTTAAAAGCTGGGGTAATGTTTACTCCGTGAAATCAGGTGATTTCCTAAGACTGTTGGGAACATGTGGGAACACCAATACACAGTTGCTTCAGTGTTATCACGTCATGAGCAATCAAGAAACCAAAAAGGACAATTTGGGACCAGTTTTCACTATTAACTGGTTGTTTATTAGCATGCCTATTATTAACATATTGGCTGTTTATTAGTGCTTATAAAGCACATATTCTGCATGATCATATTCTACATCCCTAATCCTACCCAGTACCTAAACTTAACAACTACCTTACTAACTATTAATAAGCAGCAAATTAGGAGTTTACTGAGGCAAAGTCATAGTTAATGAGGAGAATTGTACCTTAAAATAAAGTGTGACCGACAATTCTTATTTTGACCCTACATTCTTTTTCCTCATTCAAGAAACTGTTTTACTCTGATATACATCACAATTGGGAAGTAAAGAGGATCACAACTTATCATAACTTATCATTATAAGGTATCATAATTATTGATCCACATATACTAATATGTGACCATGGACCACAAAACCAGTCTTAAGTGTCAATTTTTCAAAATTGAGATTTATACATCATCTGAAAGCCGAATAAATAATCTTTCCATTGATGTATGGTTTGTTAGGATAGGACAATATTTGGCTGAGATACAACTATTTGAAAATCTGGAATCTGAGGGTGCAAAAAAATCTAAATATTGAGAAAATCATCTTTAAAGTTGTCCAAATGAAGTTCTTAGCAATGCATATTACTAATCAAACATTACGTTTTGATATATTTACGGTAGGAAATTTACAAAATATCTTCTTGGAACATAATCTTTACTTAATGTCCTAATGATTTTTGGCATAAAAGAAAAATGTATAATTTTGACACATACAATGTATGTACAATGTACAAAGGGCACTTAACACAACAGAGACCAGTCATGTTTCTAGACAAGCTGTCTGGTACTATGTACTGTGTGTTCTTGCTTGTTTGGAGAGTATGCGGTTGTTTGCTGGAGACATACTGAAGCTGAAGAGAAGGGTAATGGGACTGTCCCATGAGCACAGCTGCTTTAATGTGGCACATGCACTTCAGACTCAACAGTATCCAGTAGATTGACGCTGTTATTCACCAAGAGATGAATCGATCAGCATGATGTTTTTCTGTGTCTGTGGTTTGTGACCGTCTGACCTGCCCCGCTGACCTCTCGCCGGTCCACTCACCGCTCTGTTTTTTGTTCCTCTAGAGCAAATGTCTCTCGCCGAGCAGGTGAGGAGGATAAAGGATATCGAGGCCATTGAGAGCGACTCCTTTGTTCCTCAGGCTTTCAAATCATCTCGGGATGGCACCAAGGTACATCTCTGCCTCTCTCCCTCTCTATTCTCTTTGCCTTCCTTCTCATATATATTCTTTTATTTGATTTCTTTTCGCCGAGTTACTTTCCGTTTGTCTGCAAATGAAATGATTGCCATTATATCTCGTTTGGTCTGTGGCACCTGTCCTCTTGAAAAGCGTCCGGCCGCCGGTGGAGAGCATTACTGAAGAGCATTCACATTCACCGCTCAAATTAGATTACTAACAAATGCTCACAGATCTCTGTGGTCTGAGACAAAAGGTGACAGTTGAAATGAACCCGTATGATAGATTGCACCAGAAGGACTGATCTCAGGACTCGGGTCTGTCTGTACGGACTTCAGCGATGTACTGGAAACAGACCAGCACTTAACATCACTACGTTTATTTCTGAATGATGTCCCAGAGGGCATTCTTTGGACAAACACAAATACATAGATTAATGCACATTCGATTTTTTAATTCATTTCCGTTCCATGTACACTCTTAAAAATAAAAGTGCTTCACGATGCCATAGAAGAACCTTTTTGTCTAAATGGTTCCATAAAGAACCTTTAACATCTGAAGAACCTTTCTGTTTCACAAAAGCTTCTTTGTGGCGAAAGAAGGTTCTTCAGATTATAGAAAGGTAAGAAAGAGATGACATTCGATTTTTTAATTCATTTCAGTTCCATGTACTCTTAAAAATAAAAGTGCTTCACGATGCCACAGAAGAACCTTTTTGTCTAAATGGTTCCATAAAGAACCTTTAACATCTGAAGAACCTTTCTGTTTCACAAAAGCTTCTTTGTGGCGAAAGAAGGTTCTTCAGATTATAGAAAGGTAAGAAAGAGATGGTTCTTTAAAGAACCTTTGACTGAATGGTTCTTCTATGGCATCGCTGTGAAGAACCTTTTAAGCACCTTTGTTTTTAAGAGTGTAATTGGATGCTCTGAGCTCAGATAAAAAAGCACTATGCCAACTCTCACTTAACAGAGCATTGGTTTGAGGTGAAAGACAGGAGTCTGCTAGGCCTGTGCTGGATACAGATGTTATAAAGGACAAGGGACAGCAAGAGTGAGCACTGTTACGATTATACTGCCATCAGTTGTTTGTATTTAGAATTGCACTCGGCATCTCACTTTACACGGATCAAATTTACTTCATCTCTTGAGATAAAATAGTTCACTGAAAGCACTTCCTTCCGGTCCAAAAAGAGCCTTATTAAATCTGAAACAAGGTGCAAAGATCACTCGATGTCTGCAACTTACTAATTTCACACACTTTAAAATAATGTGTTATTGAAGGGGGTGTCAAAAACAGCAGCAAGAAGTCTGTTCAAATCAAAGGCATAGTTCAGCTATAAATTAAAATTCATGTCGTGACAAACCTGTATGCGTTTCTTTCTTCTGCGGAACACAAAAGAAGATATTTTAAGGAATGGTGGTAAGCGAACAGTTTGGTTTCTCTAAATATCTTCTTTTATGTTCCACAGAAGAAAAGAAAGTCATATGGGTTTTGAATAACACGAATTTTCATTTTTGGGTGAACTATCTCTAACCAAACACCCTAAACAAGCTAATCACGGTGTTCAGAATCACAGTACAGACAGGTGCGTTTAATTATGGTTGAAACTAAAGTCTGCAGGACACTGGAGCTGAAGAGCCCTGCTTTAAGGGGTCTAATTTATGACTAATTATAGCACCAAAAAAGAATGGATCTCAAGGATAAGATAAAGGCTACAAAAAAAAAAGTTAAGGAATGAGGCATTTCTCTTTTATTAAACAACTCGTCATGCAACGTGAATGTCTGGAATGCCGGAAAGATGAGTGCTCTGTGTGATTTCTTAAGGTTTTTGTAAATAATGTAAGTTTTTATTTGTAGGTGACTGACCTTTCAGAGATCAAGAAAGAGGCTATAAAAGAGGAAGATGCCCTTCTGCCCACATCCATCATGTACAATGACAGCAACGCCCTGGCTCACCCTAACGTAAGAGTGTTTTGTGTGTGTGTACCTGCTTCACCAGATTTGTACCAAGATATGAGCTATATCTGGCAAAACCTTCCAAAACCTCATTTTGGGGACATCTTAATTTGTCAAAACAAGGTAACACTTTAGTTTCCAATTCTGTTGAATAGCATGCATATTACTAGCATATTGGCTGTTTATTTAGTACTTATAAAACGGAGAGTTCCGGTTCTTGATTCTGATTGGCTGAGCCGCGTTCGAAGCTGTTGTAAATGACTCTACAAAGTAACATACACCTTTGTTTACGTCTGTGTGTTGCTCGGCAACCACTTTGTTGCAACCACAACTGATTCTGAGGAGCTACATTGTTTGGCGCGTTATTAGGCACGAAGCGAAGATTCACTGTAAACCACGGCTTCTTGGGGCTTATTGCTTTATTATAAAGCACCATGGTAGCCCATACCTAAACATAACAGCTACCTTACTAACTAATAATAAATTAGGAGTTTATTGATGCAAAAGTTGTAGTTAGTAGCTAGTTAATAGTGAGAACTGGTCCCCAAACTAAAGTGTGAACAAAACCCGTATAAAGTATTTTTAATTGTAAAAATGCAGAATGTTTCTGTTAGGGTGTAGGTTAGGTTATAGTATTTATAACTAGCTGTATATGAAAGAATAGAAGTCTATTGAATGTCCCTATCTAGATAACAAAGTATAGTAATTTTTTGATACTTTGGGGCCAAAGTCTCAATCCGCACGAGGAAAACGGTTTATAAATCGTACCAAATTGGAGAATCCTCATAAAACACAAAGGTAATTGCTCCGCCTCGTGAACCTCTCTAATTCTTTCTAGGAAAAATAGTATGTATTATTCACAACACGCATCAAATAAGACTCTGGTGTCGCGGGCGCAGCATCCGAAGTTACACTGAAGCCTCCCAAAAGGCCTCCGATCAATAATTCTCCTCTCCCAAGACTTATTTCCCCCCACCCTTGTAGAAATTGCCTATTTCTGAAGCTGCACTTCTTGACAACCCACTCAGGGCCCTTCTTATGCACCCTCAGTAATATTGGCAGGCAGAATTTCCTACGAAAGCGCGCTCCATCTCTCTCACTCGGCAAACTGGGTTACGTGTGACTGATGCAGATGAGCTCGACAGGCTGATCTATTGCTGCAATATGCCCAAGGCGAGAGAGCCCTGATCACCAGTAATGATTCAATCATTTAGCCACCACCACTTACTGTATCTACTGTAATTTCAAACTCGTTAGCCGCGCTTCGCTAGGTGCGTTAAGAGTCGGAGGAGGCTCGTCGTCGTGTTGCGGAATCGCCTACAAAAAGAAAAGGCAAGGGGAAGCAGACGATATACACCCTCAGTCTATTAGCGCTACATGTGCACATGTTTCCCAGGCAAACAGAGCCCAAACGAACGCTACGGGCGGACCCTAACCCGATGTAAATGACACGCTTATAATGCGCACGCGGCGGGATGGAAGCGATCAGTCTTTCCAAAGCCTAGATTTGATTTGGTGCCTCTCGTGTTTTTTGGATGAAGGAAATGAGTGATGAGTGTTGGAGAAGAATCCGGAACTTCCCAACTTAAGGAACTCATAAGCACAACTAATGTGGGAATCACTCAAATTCTCCCTTTACGCTGACATCCGAATCAAGCGCGCGTATTACCCTGTCTGATGTGTTTATGATGCAATACCATTTACACTTGCTCCAAATCTAATCGCAGCTGTGATTGTCCTATATTAAGCCAACCCAGACAATTAGAGCGCAGGCTTGGAATCCATTAGAAACCAATAGGAAAGATTTGTTTCAAAAGGGTTACTTGGGTTTCAGATCTATAGCATCAGGCCAAATCTGGGCTTCCTCCAGTGGAGTACACGAGGAGGGAATGTGAAATGGTGCACATGCAGACAGTCACAGATTATCTGATCTCAATAACAGCTCACTTCACTTTCTGTAGGAGGACTCTGTAACGTTCACAGAAAGGCATCACAGTGTTTACAGTAATAATATACAATGTATTTTGCATTTCTAATCCAATATAAGGTTCTTTCAGTTCTTAAAAAAAAAAAAACATCCTCCGTACACTTCAATCATTGCATTTGTCTTCAGCGTATTCTCTTGAATAGCTAAGAATCATACCGAAATGAATTGAACTGAACTGATGCAGATTTCATCATGTAGTAAAGAAAGAGAAATCATTTGATCAAGTGGTTTTAGAGCAAATATGTATCATCCCAACTAATCATAACAGCACTGACAGATTCATATTTTCTGTTGTTCTGCCTAATGAAGACATCAGTCTTACAACCTTCCCTGCGATCACTTCTGTGCGTGTGTGTGTGTGTGTGTGTGTGTGTGTGACCAAAACTATCAGACACGTGTTTCCTGTATTCACATCAGAATCATCCATTGCACACCTGTGAAAGAATATTAGGGAATAGAAAACAGTAACACTTTAGCTTAAAGGAGACATATTATGCCCCTTTTTACAATATGTAATATAAGTCTCTGGTGTCCCCAGAATGTGTCTGTGAAGTGTCAGCTCAAAATACCCCACAGATAATTTATGAACACATATTCACCATTAACTAGTTGCTTATTAGCAAGCATATTGCTAGCATATTGACTGTTTATTAGTACTTATAAAGCACAAATTAATGCCTTCAAGAGTATTAAAGTGTATTTTAGATCCCTTAACCCTATTGAATGCTTAAAGGGGTCATATGATGCGATTTCAAGTTTTCCTTTCTCTTTGGAGTGTTACAAGCTGTTCGTGAATAGATAAGATCCCTGAAGTTGCAAAGACTAAAGTCTCAAACCCAAAGAGATATTCTTTATAAAAGTTAATACTGGTGAAAATTAAGAGCTTATTGAGGGAAAATGGATTTGTCTATTTGTTTTAGAATATAGTCTCACCAGGAATAATCTTATTATTTTTTTAAACAAAAAACAAAAATGAAATAAAAAATAAGTCACACTTTAGTTTGAGGACCAGCTCTCAGCATTAACTATGACTTTTGCCACAAACTCTTAATTTGCTGCTTATCAATAGTTAGTAAGGTAGCTGTTAAGTTTAGGTTTGGAGTGGATTAAGGATCTAAAATATGCTCATGCAGAATAAGGCAATAATAATTGCTTTGTAAGTAATAAACAGCCAATATTCTAGTAATGCATGCTAATGAGCAACTAGTTAATAGTGAGAACTGATTCTTAAACTAAAGTGTTACTGAAAAATCGTATATCATATTGATATTATTTTAATGTGAGTTGGTTGTCAGTTGTTGTTGTTGTTTTATCACTACTTTGTTACTACTATTTGTTTCTTTTAAATATTGATCTTGCCATTAAAATAGCCATAGATGCTGGTATGGCAATAAAAATAAAAAATAAATATAGAATATAGTCATTTATGTGTGTTTTATGAGTACTAATATGTTAGTAATATGCATGCTAATATGCATCTTGTTAATAGTGAATATGTTTCCAAATTGAAAGTGTTACCAAAAAAAAATATATATATATATTAAAACAAAATTTTCATTCCTCTGACAAAAAGTCTAAGAAACTGTTCTCACTCTCTGAGCTCTATGAGTTTGGCACAGTGCAGTTTTGGCTGTTGCTGTAGTGATGCTCTGTGATGGACACAGAAGTGACGTTCTTTGTGATTGAATAGTCTGAATGAATTGAAGTTAACTAGCTCTCTCGCTCTCCTGCAGCTCTTCATGGATAAAGAGGAGGCAGAGAGCGTGTGGTTGAACAGACTGATCTCTCTGCGTCAGGAGAGGCTCATGGGGAGTCCAGTGTCCTGAGCAGATCCAGCTTCATCAGACCTGTGGACTCGCTGGAGTTCTCTGGGATTGCAGGAGCTAGTGCGCCACCTGCTGGTTTCTATGGGAAATATGATTCAGAATTACATTTCAGCATGTGCTTATTACTCTGATTCTTTGATTGTTTATTTTACTTCATACTAACTGATAATGGTAATATTAAGCTTTTAGGAGTGATTTACACAAAACTTGTCCTTTTTTAGGTTTGAGCAGACATCCTTCTCATCAACACGAATGACAATTGTATTTAGTGTGTATTGGGGCTTTGTTGTTGCTGTTGTTCTTTTTTTCTCCTTTTTCAAAATAAATGATTGTTGTAAATCTTGGATTAAACTTTGTAGTCATAAAATGTTTATACGTAGTAAAGAACAGCTACGTGAAAACCTTTTGAGGAATCACTGTACAGTTTCTGCACCTGAGTGTTTGTCATTTTTAATGTTCTACAGTATTTTCATAATCAGACTTTAGTAAGTGAGGTACAGCTATGAGCTCGTTGCATATTTTGCAAACAGCCTTCTAGACTAAAACAGATTTATTTGACCTCTCTTAATACGGATATTCAGGGCCATCACTACAGTTGAGGTGATGATTGATGCATTTGATTAGGATAATTATATGATTATTTAAAATATTTCATATGAGAATTTTTTTTACTTTGTCATGTTTTCTAGGCTAATTTTAATTTCACTGATGCCATCGTTCTTTTTTTTTTTTAATATATATACAAGAAATATTTGATTTTGGATCACCTTTTCCCCACCTTTTGGATTATCTTTTTCTATACTAATATTCAGCTGTACTTAACGTGGTTATTTTTTGCTAAAACATTGTCACTACATTAACGTGTTAACACAATGGGGCGTTGAGGGGCTCGCTGATGCACAGTTCTCCGATGCCTAGAAACGGCCCTGCCGATATTGGCCAGTGTTGTTTATATGTGAAAATGTTTATCAGTGCATCTCTTGCTCGGATTCATACACACATACGTTTCTAAGGTTTCTTTGTGTTCACATACCCACATATCCATGCATCCTCTATCAGAGCTAAAGCTGCACGCGGTGCCCTCCGGTGGTCTGCAGCCCCACATGCAGGGGAGACCTCAGATGCTTGTACTACTTTTTTGCTTTAATGTCTGTGACTCAGCATTTGTGCTGTTTATCTCTTTGAATGGATGTTCTCACGTTTATCTGCTACCAAATGAGGTTGTTTTGTACACTTACCCCTAAACTCTGAAAGTTGGTGTCTTAACATCTACTTACTTTTGTTACAGCATGGCCCACTAGCGGATTGTAGCACATTAGAAATCATGTATATTAGTTAAGATTTTGTACATGCATTTATTTGGTTAAACAAATTACCTTGTTCATTGTTATTCAACCCATTCCTCCAAATGTCGGTTTATAAACTGTCCTTTTTTGCGCATTATATGTGACCCTGGAGCACAAAACCAGTCGTAAGGGTCAATTTTGTTAAATTGAGATTTATACGTAGTCTGAAAGCTGAATAAATAAGCTTTCCATTGATGTGTGGTTTGTTAGGATAGGACAATATAAGTGATTTATATATATATATAGGGTAAAATGGTGTTAGTCTTGACTTCACAGACTTCATTGTACAAAAGCAAGGTGGGGGTTACAGCCTATCTTGGATCTGCGAGTCTTGAACCAGGTCCTGCACAAGCTCCCTTTCAGGATGTTGACACAGAAATGCATTCTGAAATCCGATCGACCTGAAAGACGCATACATCCATGTCTCGATCTCTCTTCGACACAGGCTATTTTTTCAGTTTGCTTTCAATGTTCGGGCATACCAGTACAAGGTCCTCCGCTTTGGGCTGTCCCTGTCTCATGGAGGGTGACCGCCAACATGCTCTCACCTGGCTAGCCCACCCAGACCTGGTTCTCAGGTCCCTTCGTGACAGCCCTTCCCTGGTGAATTCCCCAGAGGAAGGACCACCATCTGGCACCTACATCCAGACTTCTGGATCCTCCACGAGTGGCTCCTGGACAGGACGCGGCGGACTTATCGCTCGAGCCAGAGCTCCCTCTAACAGGCAAGCTTATGCCTTGAAATGGTGTCTGTTTACTGAGTGGTGTTCTTCCCAACAGAAAGACCCATGGAGATGCCTGATCAGCTCTGTGCTTTCCGCTCTGCAAGAGAGGTTGGAGCGGAGTTTGTCCCCCTCCACCAACAAGTGTATGTCACTGCTGTCACGTCACATCACAACGCAGTGGACGGCGTGGGGAAGTCCTTGGGGAAGCACAATCTGATCATCAAGTTTCTGAGAGATGCCAGAAGGCTAAATCCTGTAATACCACACCTCTTCCCCTCTTGGGATCTCTCTGTGGTCCTTTCTTGTGTGCAGAGAGCTCCCTTTGAGGCTCTTGAGTCAGTCGAGCTTAAGATCCTGTCTTTAAAGACAGAGCTCACCTCCATCAAGCTTAACGCCGGGCTCAGTACTGCATGCCTGGTCGCTCATCTCCTGTACTGGGCTAGGTGCCCATATGGTTCCCTGTGTGGAATGAGCTTCATTTCATATGTAGTACTGTCCTGTGGGTCAGTCCATGTGTGTATCCTCCACATGTCACTTTCCTACAGGTAGGATGAGGTCTCCATAGTGGCCTATTTTTAGGTGTGCCTCCCCAGCATAAACCTGCTGTTCTTGGCTGTAAAAATACTCTTTCTAGTGGATATATATATATTTTTAAAGATTTCTGAAAAGTGAAAGCTTGTGAATAGTGGCTATGTCCTTCCCCATGGTAAGTAATGTCAATTCTGTCCAATGGTACGAGAGACTATGGGGCTTACACAGGGCACTGGGTTGTTTACAATCTTGTGCGTGCATTTGTACGCATTGTTGCATGTTTCCTGCGTTTTGTGCTGGACTCATATTTTGTAGTTTCCATGTTCCTTTAGTTCTGTGTTCACTCCTCCTGTTTGTTGTCAGTGTTACCCTTGTTAGTTGTCATGGTAATTAATTGTTCTCACAATATCATAGTTGAAGCTACATGGGAGACACTGAAAGGCAAAATAACTGCATGCAACATATAATGCGATATATTACATAATACGTTTCCATATATTGGAAACTATTGCTTATATTTTTCAATATCCAGCAATATGCATTGAAAATATATGGCTATGCATTGATACATACAAATATATTTAGAAATGGAGACAAAAAAAAATCGAATATTCATAACGTTTTATCCTTTATTGAGTATAAATTGCACATAGATGTTCCCGTACACATATATACACACATTCACACAATGAGTTACAGCAGATCTCTAGTTCCCAGCATGCTTTGCTTCTGACTGTTAAAGGAGAGTAAAAAAATTTTAAATTAAGTGTTATGTCGTATTTTTGCTGAGTATTAATATATGGGGAGATCTGTTAGTGTTTAATGTTGTATTATTTTGAAATGTAAAGTGCTTCTGGTGTGTGTAAGTCTGTGCAGAAGAGTAGAGTCTGTTCAGGAAGACGATTGGCCAAACACTGTTAAATTATATGTTACTTTATTTAAAAACCAATGGCGGTGCACTTGTCAGCACAGTCAGTGCTTTATTATGAGCAGGTGTGCTTTTGCTACTGTAAACTAGCTGTATTTTAAAATATAAAACATGTATATCATAAATTATTGTTGAGCTTAAAATATATATATATATATATATATATTTCCATATATGTGAATATATACTGCATGACTAAATATATATTCAGTATATATTTTTACACATGCAGTACCATATCTTATCACATGTACATCTATATATTATAATGTGTATTATATAAATGTGTATATAAAATTACATATTGTGATATATGAGTAAATATATTGTCACATATTTTTCAATATATGAAAGCGGCAATTCCTTATGTATTATTCATACTATTCTTTATAATTTCTAATATACCGTTATGTCATTTAATATCATTCATATATTAGGAAGTATATTTTCTTTACCTAAGGGACTGTTGTCAGGGGGAAATGTTGTGACCATCAAAGACCCAAGTGGACCACAATATAAAAGAAACATCTCATGTGTGAAGAAATACTTCAGTGAGGATGCAAATTACAGTCCAACTGAACAGCAAAACCAATCAGAGACAGGACCAGTCAAGTCACTGAATACTGAACAAATAATTCCTGATGAAATGCCAATCCAGAGAGAGCCACTAGGTGATGGTGTTGCTTCACAAATGTTACCACAGAGAGATTTAAACACTTTATTGTTGACTATGCCTGTTTGAGGAAATGACTGTGTTCTCAGAGTATACTATAAAGAGGCCAAAGTCATTATGTTCTCAAGTTAAAGGTAAAGTTAGAGGGTAAAGTAAAGTTATTTGTCTATTATTATGGGGTAAAAAAAGAAAGTTTATATTCTCAATTATCACGTGTTAATGATTCTTTGATATGTCATGTTGAATATGACAGTTGAGTATGTTCATGATTTTTACTATAGCACCAAAAGCACGTTTAGTGTGATGACAGTGTGTGAAACAAATAGAGTTGTTTTGTGTTTGATTTGTTTCAGTGTCTTTAGCTAGTTTTAAGATAAAATGATAATGTAATGCTTAATGTCTCCAAATCTATTCTGTTTAAGAAACAAACTAATTTACATATTGCATGGCCTGAGGGTGAGTACATTTTCAGCAAATTTTCATTTTTGGGTGAATTGTTTTTTTTTTACAAACTCGTGTCTGTCCATCAATCACCCGAGTGACACTGCTGTGGAGATAAGATGTTAAGTAAGGCTGTTCTGTGCCTGCATGTAGACAAACCCTTTCAAAATATTCAACTGTTATGAATACAAAAAAGGGCTGAAGTTCATTGAAGTCAGGGGCATGTGCTCCTGGAAAATTTTGATTTCACTGATCTACATATGTGCATATTAAGATGTTTGAGGGCCAGAAGCATAAATTATTTGTCAATCAAATAACCGATTCTAATGAGAATCAGGTTAAATGTTGCATTGATCCACACTACAAACTGGAGATATGTAAAAGGCTAGTTTATTGTTGACTATACACGATCACATATTCCAAAAAGAAATGACCTCAAATAAGAAATTCATTATATATAATTTCTTTATTTCTTCTGCCATTCGAGTTTGAGTTTTCATCATTTTGGATTGAAATTATATTAAGACTGGCGAAGATTGGCGAATGGGATCCAAAGTGTCAGGCGAGTGTTGCATGTTAGTGAGAGACAAGACCAGACAGTTAGGTGAAGGGGAGTTTAAAAATGATGCTATATTGATGTGTGCATGCCCAGTCGTTTTTGTTGAAAAAACCAGCATATGCTGGTTAGGTATGTTTTGATGCTGGTTTATGCTGGTCCTAAACTGGTCCGACCAGTTTAAGACCAGCACATGACCAGCTTAAACCAGCAAAGGACCAACATAAACCAGCAAAGGACCAGCTTAAACCAGCAAAGGACCAGCTTAAACCAGCAAAAGACCAGCAGAGGACCAGCTTAAACCAGCAGAGGACCAGCTTAAACCAGCAAAGGACCAGCTTAAACCAGCAGAGGACCAGCATAAACCAGCAAAGGACCAGCATAAACCAGCAAAGGACCAGTTTAAACCAGCAAAGGACCAGCTTAAACCAGCAAAGGACCAGCATAAACCAGCAAAGGACCAGCTTAAACCAGCTCAAACCAGCATCCCAGCTTCAAAACATACCTAACCAGCATATGCTGGTTTTTTCAACAGGGCATTCTAGCCTTAAAGGAGTAGTTCACTTCCAGAATGAAAATTCTGTCATCATTTACTCTCCCTCCACTGGTTCCAAACCTGTATGAGTTTCTTTCTTCTGTTGAACACAAGCGAAGATATTTTGAAAAATGTTGGTATCCGAACAGTTGATGAGCACCATTGACTTCAATAGTATTTGTTTTTTCCTACTATGGAAGTCAATGGTGCTCATCCTTCATTCTGGAAGTGAACTACTCCTTTAACCTTAGAAGAACAGTTAAGCCCACCTACTTTGGTTTGATCTCAAACGTTAGACGTTAGACCGCTGGGGCAGATCATGAGAAAGTCTGTTATTTTGGTGTTGTGCAATATCCTTACAGTACCAAAGCGGAGTTAATATTAGGCAATTGTTTCACAACTTTTATTATATAATATACCTCAGAAATATACAGAGGTCTGGACCTTGGGGACCTCATTTACCATGATAGAGCAGACTGTTGCACCCAGAATGTGGTTGTATTTGTAAATGTCCCTTCTCTCATGGGTGGGATCTGTTTTTGTTCGTTTTTGTCTCCCACCTAAGCAGCTCTGAACCACCCTTCATCTGTGCATCCTGGAGATAAAGAGCTCACAATGCTGTGTGTCATGTCCGCGCTCCACAGCAGTAACATTCACAAAGGTTTCCAGAGTAAGCAGGAACACAGTGTGCTTTTAGGGCTTCTTATCTCTGTTTTGATAATTAAAGGACAGACAAAGACCTGTGCAAATCAGACGGTAAATGTATGTCATCTGCTACCTATTAGATGTCACCACAACATCGCTGTGAAGAAGAAACAAATACTGTAACGTTAGCTATTTTTAAAATTCATTCACTTATGAACAAATCATTTTTAGTCAATGATCTTATCTCTACAAACAGTTTAGATCTGATGTTTTTAAATAAAGCTTGAATAGACGGCTGCAGTGCAACAACTTTAAATGAATCAAATCCAAATTTCTCTTTTATGTGTGCGTACCGAACAGATTTCCCTTGGAGATTCCTTATCTCTTGAGTATCTTGGTACATTAACATTTAGACATTCAGCAGATGCTTTTATCCAAAGCGAATTACAAATGAGGACAACAGAAGCAACAAAAGAGCAATAATACACAAGTGCTATAACAAGTCTCAGTTAGCTTAACACAGCACACAAAGCAAGGTTTTTTTTATTATATAATAAAAAGAAAACGGATAGAATAGAAATCTTCTAGAAATAGATTTTTGTTTGTTTGTTTTTTGCTTTTTGTTAATTGTATAATAAATAAAAAGAAAACATAGAATACAAAAAGAATAGAGAAGCTAGTGATAGGTTTATTTTATTTTTAAGAAAACAAGCAGTTAGTAAATGAATAGAGTGCAAGTCTAAAAGGGGCAATTATATACAGTATATATATTATTTCTAATTATTGACAGGCCACAAAGATACTCTCAAGCATTTTTTTTTTGGATGACTTTACAGAGCTTCTGTCTGCAACTAACACTGAATTTGAATATTTTGTAATTGCTGGCAACTTTAATATACATGTAGATAACCCTAATAATCAATAACAGATCAATAAACAAAAAGTGTCAACAAGCAACTTGTTTCAGAGCAGTTCAAACAGCAACACAGGAATTACGTCAGACCAGATGAACCTTAATGAAATGGCTACTCGAATAGCACCAAAATATTTGCTTATCTATTCTGAGCACCTTTGATTTCACCCAGCATGTGGAAGGACCCATCCACATCATTAGATCTGCTTATCCGTAAGGGCCTAAACGTCTCAAACGCTGTTATGAAGGACGTAGCTCTGTCTGGTCACTTCTGCGTTGTCTTTGATATGTCAGTCTTCCCTATCACTGAAACCAGATGCCACAATCAAAAAACAGTACGTGAATGAACACTAGTGTTTTGTTCATAAATGCTATATCTATGTGAGACCACTCTGTTGATGCTGTCTTTGACAAGTTTAACTTTAAAATTAATGTAGCAATTCATAAAAAAAAAAAAGTTAAAGTACAGGCATGTATAAGGCACCATGGAGAAACACAACAGCAGTGCAATGCATGAAAAGAAAATGCAGAAAAGCAGAACTTACGAGGTGGAAAACGAAGCTATTACAGATCTTCTTTTCAAATGTTATAAACAAGAATGTCAGTAACACAGATGCACTGCTCACCACTGTTGACAGGTTAAATAACCCTCCAAACTAGCTACCCAGTAAACTGTTTTCTACTCAGAAATGCAAAAAGTTTGCATCATTTTTCAGTGATAAAATGCATAACGTTACAACGGCGATCAATGAATCCTGTTGTGGCTCTGAAATTAGTCTAACTTTGATAGTAAAACTTTGCATGCAACACCTTAAAACGTCCTGTTGACTGGACACTCCAACGTCTTTCTTTAAAAATGTGCTTATTTGTTTAGTGTTGTCATCCTGGACTGTGATTTTAACATCAGAAGCCACATCAAAAATGACTAAATTACCATCTATAAAAAAACAGCACGAATCAGATCCTTTGTGTCCAAGCAAGGCCTAGAGAAGCTTATTCATGCATTCATTACCAGCAGGATAGATCACAGCATCTTACTTCTTACTGGCCTTCCCAAGAAGACTACTAGACAGTCGCAGCTAATACAAAACCCTGATGCCAGGCTCCTGAGCAAAACCAGGAAAACTCAACATATCGCCCCGGCTCTTAGGTCATTACCCTGGCTTCCAGTTTTTCAGTTTTAAAGTGCTTTTAATTGTATATAAATCCCGTAATGGCCTTGGACCAAAACACCTGGCAGATATGCTTGAATACAGTATAAAGCTCTCAGACTGCAAGGATCAAATCTGTTCGGGTTGATTTAAAACATGGAGAGATGGCGTTTAGCTGTTCTGGAATCAGCTTCCAGAGGATGTCCTGTTGGTCACTAGCTTTAATCCAAAACACATCTGTTTAACTGCATTTCCTGATTAAACACTGTTTGTGTGCTGTACTGATTGCACTGAACTATTCTTTCTCAATCTTTCTTCCTTTTTATGTCTATTTAATGTATAATCTTTGTTTAATTTTAGCTAATGTATTTCATTATATTCTTTTTATGATTACGTATATTTAAATTTATTCATTTATTTAAATTTATTTAAATAAATAATAAGTAAATCTTCATTAGGTGACTAAATTATATTTGTCACCTGCCACCAGTTTCCTTTTGGTTATGAAACTATTATTCTGGTACTTATTCTATTCTGTGCTTTGTTTCGGTTTTCACTATTTCCTGTTTACCTCCTGTTTTTAATGGTTTTCATGGTTTTTGATTTCCTGCTGTTTCTTGTTTAGTTCCTCATATGTGACCCTGCAGCACAAAAGCAGTGTTAAGTCGCTGGGGTATATTTGTAGCAATAGCCAACAATACATTGTATGGGTCAAAATTATCAATTTTTCTTTTATGCCAAAAATCATTAGGATATTAAGTAAAGATCATGTTCCATTAAGATATTTTGTAAATTTCCTACCGTAAATATATCAAAACTTAATTTTTGATTAGTAATATGCATTGCTAAGAACTTCATTTGGACAACTTTAAAGATGATTTTCTCAATATTTAGATTTTTTTTGCACCCTCAGATTCCAGATTTTCAAATAGTTGTATCTCTGCCAAATATTGTCCTATCCTAACAAACCATACATCAATGGAAGCTTATTTATTCGGCTTTCAGATGATGCATAAATCTCAATTTTGAATTGATCCTAAATTGACCTTTATGACTGGTTTTGTGGTCCAGGGTCACATTTGGTCTTGTTTTTATAGCCCTCGGTTTGGTTCTTTAGTTTGCTGTTTTTTTCTTCGTTTGAACAAAGCTGTCATGTTTCTGTTTCCTGTTGGACTGCTGTTTTCCAATCGGATTATGGTCTTATTTAAACAAATGTCTGCTTCATCTACAGCCTAAAATCTCATGTCTTTGCCTCAACGTTACAGAATTGCGGTGACCAAAAGAAGAAAAAAAGGTATCCACCAGCAGCAGTACAAATGCTGCTTCGTATCAAGGGGGACCATTAACTTGAGGATCACACCCGCGAGTTTCTCCATCTAGCTCATGTGTGTGCGTTACTCAGATGACTTCCTGTGCAGCTCCTATCACAAAGGAAACAACAGGGATGAGGAGGAGGAGGATGCCAACTCCCCAGAGCTCTCGACCATATGCTGTCATTCCTTCTCAGAGACAAGACCTGTCAAGCCGGCATGTTGGACACTTTGGCCACAACCATTTCCAGTCACCATGGTGTCCTAGCCAGCCAGCCATTAAACAGCTTCTTTATCACAATGTATCATTCAGTGCATAAACGTGTATAATTCACTGTTTAGTTTCATAGTATGTTAATTATATAGTGTAATTTGGGTTTAGCAGTGGATTGGGATTCTGTCTCATATGTCTCTTAGCCTGCTATTATGTAAAACGTATAGCTAGGTTGCACACACATACAAGCAAATCACTTGTTTCACATCCATCTTTCCTGGTTTGTTTTTCCCGTCATTTGAATAATAAATGCAAATAATTCTAAAGTTTCCAGGTGGGGATTTAATGTAACTCTCTCGACGTTACCTGGATGACACACACACATGACACTTGGGAAAGTTAAGGTGTTTAGGTAGGACAGGGGTTCTGGAGGGCCGGTGTCCTGCAGAGTTTAGGACAGTGGCCCTCCAGGAATGGGTTTGGTCACTCCTAAGGTAATGTAATTGGCTGTTGTCAACATTATAGATGAAAACAATTCTGTAAATGATACACCGGTACCGTCATTGTGTAGGCTGAGTTTACCAACACATGCAAATGGCAGGAATATTAAGCGTATTTTACAGAAAGCTGGCACATTTCTTTAAGATTTAACATTTCTTTAAGACTTTAAGGTTTTTTTTTTTGTTTTTGTTTTTGAAAGAATTGTCGAAACACCGGACAAACCGATGGTCCATATATTCAAAAAGCGGCGCGCATGAAGCGGATGGTTGTTTCAGAGCGGAGCGCAGCGTCACCGCGGCCGGGCATGTGTGCGGTTTATCGGGGCGCTCTGTTATGAAGGGAGACGGTGGAGTTTTACTTCTCTCCGAAAAACCGGTTCGAGTCCAAGGAAGAAGGAACGCCCGTTGAGCTGAACTTTCAGTTTCGATTAGTAGCCGCACACAAGGCTAGATTTTCCGTGCGCAGTAGCATTTTGAGATCGATTACGTGCGACTCTTTTTGACTCGGGCTCGGATTTTGGTTATGCATGGTTGTGTTTAGATACAAGCGATGAAGTCTGTGCTGTGCGCTTTTGTGACGGCTGTGCTCGCGCTACAGCAGGCCGAGTGTCTCAAGAGGACCTATTATATAGCCATTAGAGAGGAAGACTGGAATTACGCACCGAGCGCCAGAAACCTTATCAATAACCGAAGCATTGAGCAAGACGAGTAAGTAAAAATGACGCATATCTATTTACCAGTAACAGTACAAGTAATAGGCGGCATTTTATATTACTGTGTTTATTGTAATAGGCTGCTAGGTAACTAATAAACATCACGTAGTAGCCTATTTATTTATTTATTTATGTTATGTAGATAAAGCTTTTTGTAAGTGCTTGGTGCTGTAGGCTAACACTCTTATAGGATGTATTATTATTATTATTATTATTAACATGGATCCTGATTTGTACACCGATTGTATGATGGACATTACCGATTATACCATTACTTATTTATTTCTCTCTCTAAATGCCTCCCTTTAACAGACATGCGTCGGTTTTTCTGTCAAGTGGCAAGACCCGGATAGGGAGTGTTTACAAAAAAGCTTTGTACAGACAGTACACAGATGGGTCTTATTCCGAGGAGATAGCTAAACCTGCCTGGCTCGGCTTCCTCGGACCCATTTTACGGGCTGAGGTCGGAGATGTCATAGAGGTGCACATGAAGAACTTTGCGACCAGGTCTTATTCTCTTCACCCTCATGGAGTCTTCTATGAGAAGAATTCAGAAGGTTGGATATGCATTATCTCTCTATTAGTTCCATTACTAGTTCTGCTTTTCCCTCCATCCCATTCCTTCTGTTGATTTTGCTGTCTTTCCATGTTTATCTTTGGGTTACAACAGCAGTCTCTTGACACATAACCCATAAATCAATAACAGAGCAATAAACGAAAAGTGTGCAGCAAAGTGTCAAGTGGTGTGTCAACACACCATTTACAAGAGACGGCATGAATCTTTATAAAATGGCAACTTGAAGCAACCACTTTCTTAGCTCAAATTATTAAACTGTAATTATAATATGTGCATATATATCAAAGATTTTTTTTTAAATGTTGCATGTTTGCATGACTGTCTCTCATGAACGTCACGACATGTGTATGTACATTATGGTGAATTTTTATGGATTTCAATTGCATACAAATTTTCCATCCATTTGGATTACATAGTTTCAACATAACTTAATGTGATTCATATTCAGTCATATGTAAATGAAACAGGTAAGATACTATGTAATAGTTCACAGCAAAATCCCCAGTGTTAAGTAAACACTGCTCAGTGTTGTGTACCATGTACCATTGAAGCAGTGTTTGGGTTAATACGATAATTATGTGACGAATTATGTCACATTAGTGATGAACACCTGCTGTAAATAAGCAGCATCGCTTGTGGAAATCGCTGATGGAAAGAAAAACAACAAGAACTGAAAAGAGAGAAACACGAAACCTACAACTGACTCACAACCACAGTCTTTAGATGAAATCAACTGAAATAACAGAAGACATTAAATCTCTCAAGATCTCAGCAGAAGATGATTAAACCACTGCACAAACAGCACTACCAGCTTTATGCATTACTAAACAGGGGTGTTTCCCAAAAGCAGCTATGGTAGTACATTTCTCGTTACCAATAGAGTTCAATGGAAATTGTGACCATAGCTAAGTAACGATGCTTTTGGGAAACGCAACCCATGTTGACTTTATTTCTGTCAGGCATCTACAGAAGCTCTTATTGAGAATTACAGAGGTTTAGAGGTTAATGTTTTATTGAAAATGTTAAAGTCGCCATCAAGGAGATCAGTGTTTGCTTTTGTTGGGCTCTTGACTCTTTGACATTATCTTTTATGTGGCTGTTATAACTTAGTGTTTGTAAGATACATTTAGTATGGCAAAGAAAGCCAAGACAAAAAAACACACCAAAAAATTGAAATGCTGATGCTTACGTGGCATAATCATAATCATCTGCTTCATTGATCACAATATAGAGTCTAATCTCTGATTAAATGGGTGATGCATTATTTTTGCATTGTTTATTATAGTACAATTGGGATTCTACAGCAGTGTTGCCCAATACAAAGCACTTTGTGCACAAAAAGTTTTAATCTACATAATTACATAGACACACACAGACATAATGAATCAGCGTGTGAATCTCAACAATGGTGACAATCAACAAAACGCTTCATGTCGCAATGCATGCTGGGCACAGTACAAGCAACCAATCAGCTGTGAGCAAAGTGACATATATCTGATGCAATAAAGCCACTCCCCTCCCGCTTCAAATTAAAGCAGTTTATGGTGAATTTTAGAACATTACAAAGGTTGGTCTGCACTCTTTAAGTCTTTTATTGCAATCAAAGCAGGAGATAAAATAGACAAAGTTTCGACACTCACGAAGGCAGATCGCTGAAACATTTGATGATTCCAATAAAAGACTAAAGAGTGCAGACCAACCTTTGTAATGTTTGAAGAAATACAGGTCATAATTCTAAAGTTTCCAGGTGGGGATTTAATGTAACTCTCTCGACGTTACCTGGATGACACACACACATGACACTTGGGAAAGTTAAGGTGTTTAGGTAGGACAGGGGTTCTGGAGGGCCGGTGTCCTGCAGAGTTTAGGACAGTGGCCCTCCAGGAATGGGTTTGGTCACTCCTAAGGTAATGTAATTGGCTGTTGTCAACATTATAGATGAAAACAATTCTGTAAATGATACACCGGTACCGTCATTGTGTAGGCTGAGTTTACCAACACATGCAAATGGCAGGAATATTAAGCGTATTTTACAGAAAGCTGGCACATTTCTTTAAGATTTAACATTTCTTTAAGACTTTAAGGTTTTTTTTTTTGTTTTGTTTTTTGAAAGAATTGTCGAAACACCGGACAAACCGATGGTCCATATATTCAAACAATGGTCCATATATTCAAAAAGCGGCGCGCATGAAGCGGATGGTTGTTTCAGAGCGGAGCGCAGCGTCACCGCGGCCGGGCATGTGTGCGGTTTATCGGGGCGCTCTGTTATGAAGGGAGACGGCGGAGTTTTACTTCTCTCCGAAAAACCGGTTCGAGTCCAAGGAAGAAGGAACGCCCGTTGAGCTGAACTTTCAGTTTCGATTAGTAGCCGCACACAAGGCTAGATTTTCCGTGCGCAGTAGCATTTTGAGATCGATTACGTGCGACTCTTTTTGACTCGGGCTCGGATTTTGGTTATGCATGGTTGTGTTTAGATACAAGCGATGAAGTCTGTGCTGTGCGCTTTTGTGACGGCTGTGCTCGCGCTACAGCAGGCCGAGTGTCTCAAGAGGACCTATTATATAGCCATTAGAGAGGAAGACTGGAATTACGCACCGAGCGCCAGAAACCTTATCAATAACCGAAGCATTGAGCAAGACGAGTAAGTAAAAATGACGCATATCTATTTACCAGTAACAGTACAAGTAATAGGCGGCATTTTATATTACTGTGTTTATTGTAATAGGCTGCTAGGTAACTAATAAACATCACGTAGTAGCCTATTTATTTATTTATTTATGTTATGTAGATAAAGCTTTTTGTAAGTGCTTGGTGCTGTAGGCTAACACTCTTATAGGATGTATTATTATTATTATTATTATTAACATGGATCCTGATTTGTACACCGATTGTATGATGGACATTACCGATTATACCATTACTTATTTATTTCTCTCTCTAAATGCCTCCCTTTAACAGACATGCGTCGGTTTTTCTGTCAAGTGGCAAGACCCGGATAGGGAGTGTTTACAAAAAAGCTTTGTACAGACAGTACACAGATGGGTCTTATTCCGAGGAGATAGCTAAACCTGCCTGGCTCGGCTTCCTCGGACCCATTTTACGGGCTGAGGTCGGAGATGTCATAGAGGTGCACATGAAGAACTTTGCGACCAGGTCTTATTCTCTTCACCCTCATGGAGTCTTCTATGAGAAGAATTCAGAAGGTTGGATATGCATTATCTCTCTATTAGTTCCATTACTAGTTCTGCTTTTCCCTCCATCCCATTCCTTCTGTTGATTTTGCTGTCTTTCCATGTTTATCTTTGGGTTACAACAGCAGTCTCTTGACACATAACCCATAAATCAATAACAGAGCAATAAACGAAAAGTGTGCAGCAAAGTGTCAAGTGGTGTGTCAACACACCATTTACAAGAGACGGCATGAATCTTTATAAAATGGCAACTTGAAGCAACCACTTTCTTAGCTCAAATTATTAAACTGTAATTATAATATGTGCATATATATCAAAGATTTTTTTTTAAATGTTGCATGTTTGCATGACTGTCTCTCATGAACGTCACGACATGTGTATGTACATTATGGTGAATTTTTATGGATTTCAATTGCATACAAATTTTCCATCCATTTGGATTACATAGTTTCAACATAACTTAATGTGATTCATATTCAGTCATATGTAAATGAAACAGGTAAGATACTATGTAATAGTTCACAGCAAAATCCCCAGTGTTAAGTAAACACTGCTCAGTGTTGTGTACCATGTACCATTGAAGCAGTGTTTGGGTTAATACGATAATTATGTGACGAATTATGTCACATTAGTGATGAACACCTGCTGTAAATAAGCAGCATCGCTTGTGGAAATCGCTGATGGAAAGAAAAACAACAAGAACTGAAAAGAGAGAAACACGAAACCTACAACTGACTCACAACCACAGCCTTTAGATGAAATCAACTGAAATAACAGAAGACATTAAATCTCTCAAGATCTCAGCAGAAGATGATTAAACCACTGCACAAACAGCACTACCAGCTTTATGCATTACTAAACAGGGGTGTTTCCCAAAAGCAGCTATGGTAGTACATTTCTCGTTACCAATAGAGTTCAATGGAAATTGTGACCATAGCTAAGTAACGATGCTTTTGGGAAACGCAACCCATGTTGACTTTATTTCTGTCAGGCATCTACAGAAGCTCTTATTGAGAATTACAGAGGTTTAGAGGTTAATGTTTTATTGAAAATGTTAAAGTCGCCATCAAGGAGATCAGTGTTTGCTTTTGTTGGGCTCTTGACTCTTTGACATTATCTTTTATGTGGCTGTTATAACTTAGTGTTTGTAAGATACATTTAGTATGGCAAAGAAAGCCAAGACAAAAAAACACACAAAAAAATTTGAAATGCTGATGCTTACGTGGCATAATCATAATAATCTGCTTCATTGATCACAATATAGTGCCTAATCTCTGATTAAATGGGTGATGCATTATTTTTGCATTGTTTATTATAGTACAATTGGGATTCTACAGCAGTGTTGCCCAATACAAAGCACTTTGTGCACAAAAAGTTTTAATCTACATAATTACATAGACACACACAGACATAATGAATCAGCGTGTGAATCTCAACAATGGTGACAATCAACAAAACGCTTCATGTCGCAATGCATGCTGGGCACAGTACAAGCAACCAATCAGCTGTGAGCAAAGTGACATATATCTGATGCAATAAAGCCACTCCCCTCCCGCTTCAAATTAAAGCAGTTTATGGTGAATTTTAGAACATTACAAAGGTTGGTCTGCACTCTTTAAGTCTTTTATTGCAATCAAAGCAGGAGATAAAATAGACAAAGTTTCGACACTCACGAAGGCAGATAGCTGAAACATTTGATGATTCCAATAAAAGACTAAAGAGTGCAGACCAACCTTTGTAATGTTTGAAGAAATACAGGTCACCTAATTCAGCTGGGAGAGCACAGTGATTTGCATTGATTAGAAAGAATTGCAGAGACAAAATCTGCTAATTATTTACAATAATTATCAACTTATGTCAACTCTAAACCTACTCTAAAACTCAGAGTTTGTTGAGCTATCTTCATGCAACAGGCCACAGTTGTAGTTCTTGTGTTTCGTTTATCTTTTTTTCTGTTCTCATTGTTTTTGTTTCCTCCAGTGATTCTGCTTGTTAACAGCAAGTGTTCATCATTAATGCTCAACTGTCACGTAATTATCTCCTTAAATCCAACACTGTGAACTATTACAGAAATCTTACCCGTTTCATTTACGTATGACTGATGCATATGAATCACATTATGTTTATTCATTTGTGCTAAAACTAGTTTTTTTTTTAGTGTAACCTTGGTACAACACCTTTGTTTTTAACCACGTAACAAGTTAACAAGCAACTTTCCCTGTCATTTGTTCATCATTTTTTATGAGGTTAAGTTTAACTTTACAGTGTCTACTTCCATCGCAGGCCAATTTACTGAATAGGCATTATTGTGTAAACGTGTTAGTCATGCAAATATTTCTAAATGAGCGTAGCTTCCATAAAAATCTGGTTGGACTTGGTAGAAAGGTTGTTTATTGAATTTTATACTAAAAGAGCAAGGAAAATCCAGTGCTGATACAGTGTGCCCCCTTTAAAGTCCTAGATTTGTTACAATTTGTCAAAAACGAGTCCTTGAACAGATGAGATTGGACAAGTGTGAATTCGTTGCTCTGTATTTTAGGAGCGTTGTATCCAGACGGCACCACTGGTCGTGATAAGAGAGATGATGCGGTGGCTCCAGGTGAGAGCTACACATACACCTGGCAGGTCAAACCAGAGTACGCTCCATCGCAGGCCAATTTACTGAATAGGCATTATTGTGTAAACATGTGTTAGTCATGCAAATATTTCTAAATGAGCGTAGCTTCCATAAAAATCTGGTTGGACTTGGAAGAAAGGTTGTTTATTGAATTTTATACTAAAAGAGCAAGGAAAATCCAGTGCTGATACAGTGTGCCCCCTTTAAAGTCCTAGATTTGTTACAATTTGTCAAAAACGAGTCCTTGAACAGATGAGATTGGACAAGTGTGAATTCGTTGCTCTGTATTTTAGGAGCGTTGTATCCAGACGGCACCACTGGTCGTGATAAGAGAGATGATGCGGTGGCTCCAGGTGAGAGCTACACATACACCTGGCAGGTCAAACCAGAGTACGCTCCTACTGAAGCAGATGCCAGCTGTCTCACCTGGATTTACCATTCACATGGAGATGCACCAAAAGACATTGCATCAGGGCTTATAGGAGCTCTGCTCACCTGCAAACAAGGTAAACAAGCCCTAATAATCTGTACATGCATGGAATACATTTAGTTTACATGCACACAGAAGATTGTACAGTCAACTACTTCTTAGCATCAAGCACTCCTCCCTTCTAAATCTGATTATTTTTACCGTTTTTAGTCTTTTCCTAATATCTTTTTCTTTTCTTTAGGCACTTTGGACTCTAGTCAAAAGCGCTCTGATGTGGATGAAGATGTCATTTTGATGTTCAGTGTGGTGGATGAGAACTTGAGCTGGTACTTGGAGGAGAATATTGAAAAGTTCTGCTCTGATCCAGATGCAACAAAACAACATATGGAATACGTAGACGAGGAGTTCAGAGAGTCCAACCTCATGCACTGTGAGTCTCAGGATGTCTCAATCTTTAACCGTATCCATGCATAAAAATTGGGTTGTTGCTCCTTGTGTTCTAATGAGGAATGTTCTATTTTTATCATAGAAACTAAAAACTTAACAATTTATATTAATGTGTTTTATACAAATATACTATACACGTCTACAAAGCAGCTTACATTGCACTGTAGCACTTAAACAGTTTAAAAGAAGTGATTAATTAGCAATCTACTGAAATATCTTTAGTATTGAAATGATCAAATTTCACTGTGTTTGGTGCTGACTACTGAAATGTTGGTACCATGGCACACACTACTGGGAATCAAAACTGCTGCTTTTTTTTTTCTCCAACTACAGCTACATTAATGTCTGTAACCAACGGTGATAGGTTTTATAAAAGTAAGCCCATACATTCCCGTGGTGTAATCTTTAGCTGATGTTTTGCATGTTTTGCATGGAAAGTACCTTGTATCTGTTCCACTTTGGAACAAAGCCATTCAGAAAAGTTTAGTTTTCCTTTTGATATCCAAAGTTCTCTGCACTCTAAGATACAAACACAGCTGTTTGTGGTTTTAATTTCTAAGCCTGACATTTTGTTATCTAAATGAATAATAGGCAGAATTATTGTTTTTCTTATATGTGACCATGGACCACAAAACCAGTCATAAGGGTCAATTTTTCGAATTAATTATAAAGCTCATGTCATCTCATCATTTATCTCTCAGTGTCACTCGTTCAGTTTGTTCTTGTCTTTTTCCCCATTAGCAATCAATGGCTATGTTTATGGGAATTTGCCTGCACTGAAAGTGTGTGTCGGACGTCCCGTGTCTTGGCATCTCTTCGGCATTGGTAACGAGGTGGACATTCATTCAGCTTATTTCCATGGACACACCCTCGTGGATCGCATGCACCGCACAGATGTGCTTAGTCTGTTTCCTGCCACTTTTGTCACCGCAACAATGATCCCCAGAACAGAAGGAAAATGGTTGTTAAGCTGCCAAGTCAACGATCATGTAGAAGGTAGTAACTGTCTTTCTGTCATCTCTGTGTGAAGCCTAATATTCGTTCCTAATTTTTTGATGCATTGTTTTTGTCTCTAATCCGTGTGTGATCACTTTCAGTTTTGATTTGTAGCTTGGTACACTGTTCATGTTTTACGCTCCTTTTAATTCCTTCACTGAAAAAGAAAATTCATCATTATGTCATACCAACAATTTGAATCCATAAATGTATGGTAACTTGTCAGGATAATTTACGCTATTTCAAATGTAATTTATTTTCAGAGCTTCAGCTCTGTTGTCTTTATCAGTAATTCAATTCAAAAGGACTGCTTATGACTTTTTCTTTGAGTTCACATAAACTTGAGTGTCTTGAGTTTACTTAAGGGAAGCAGGTCAATTTATGATTTCAATATATCTTCTCTCTCTCTGTTCTTGTGAGCAGCAGGTATGCAGAGTTTCTATGAGGTCTCGGCCTGTGGGTCCTCAGTCTCTCCAACAGAGGCCCCTGGCAAAGAGAGACATTTCTACGTCACTGCTGAGGAGATGGATTGGGACTACGCCCCTTCAGGGATGAACTACATGACAAATAAACCACTTACTGAGCCAGAGAGGTAAAAACACAGATTTGGAGATGCTTTAATGCACGATTGAGTAACTCAAAACCTGCTAGATCTGAAATCTGAAATTGCTGAGGGATTCTGAAGCCTCTGAGCTTATGCTTTGCTTTTAAATGTTATTTAATAAATTTGGATGGGATTAACTTTTGCCACTATTCGTTAGTGCACAGACAATGCCTGAAAACAGGAAGAAGCCATAGAAAATCTAAAAATGAAAGATAAATAAGTTGATTTATTATAATTGATGTAATTATCACATATAATTGCTGCTGCAGGTCTGGTATTATCTATTTATAATTGAATTTTACCTTTTATTTTTTATTTGTAATATGCATGTTGATTTCGTAATTGTATTAGATTACTTTCATTTACGTTAATGTCTTTCTTTCCCTTCAGTGACTCTGAATCGTATTTTAGTCGTGATGGTGGTAAGCTGGGTGGAAAATACCTGAAGGCCAGATACATTTCATACACTGACAGCACATTTACTACCAAAACACATATTGCGGGCTCGGATGAGCATCTTGGAATTCTGGGTAAAATCCTCGCTTGTGTCTTGCATGTTTCTGAACACTGATAGGTCTTTGGTAATATTTTAAAGTTGGCATGAAACGAAATGTCAGCAAAGAGGATTCAGTCATATCACAGGAGGAGCAAGTTTTGATTAAAGGTTTGAGGTCAAAAAATAATATGAAAAAAATAATGCATATATGAATGGTTAACAATAAGACCAGTAACATGCATAACGAAAAATATGGTTGATTTTGATTTCCTGCCAACTTTAATGTTTCTGAATAAGAAGTATAGTAATATGCCCTGGCCCGCAGAGGTGATGCCATGCTGTGATGTATGAGTGCCTTTCAGTCTTATTCATGTAGTTTAAATCAGTGGTTCCCAACCCTGGTCCTGGAGGCACCCCAAAACTGCACATTTTGCATGTCTCCTTTCTCTGACGCGCCAATTTCAGGTCTTGAAGTCTCTACTAATGAGCTGATGACCTGAATCAGGTGTGTTTGATTAAGGAGACATGCAAAACGTGAAGTGTTGGGGTGCCTCCAGGACCAGGGTTGGGAACAGTTGGTTTAAATGATCAATTTTCTCTACACCCCTCCCCCACTCCCACTATAGGTCCTGTAATCAGAGCAGAGGCTGGTGATGTTATCATTGTGACATTCTTTAACAGAGCTACACGTGACTACAGCATTCAGCCACACGGTCTGCATTATGAGAAGACCTATGAAGGAGCAAAGTATCAGGATGGTAAGTCATATACAGCTACAGGTATACACACACATAGATCTTCAATCTAGGGTTTCTAAATGGGCAAAGCAAAGAGGGGGAATTCATTCAAAAAAGCTTAAAAACCACTGCTTTAGGCCTTTGGTGACAATTTCATCACTGAACATCAATGAACACAAAGAATACTATTTGACAGCTTTATGCACGCATTGCATCACATTTGGCTACAATATTAAAATACAAAACATAAGTCTTAAGTCATAAGTCTAAGATTTTAGATTATTTTGTTTTCTGTCGCCTCCTCAACAGGTACTCAGAAAGCTGGAGCCTCTGTGGCTCCTGGTGAAAAGTTCACCTATCGCTGGAGAGTAATTGAAGGTCCCTCCAGCAGTGATCCTCCTTGTATTTCATACTTGTACTATTCTGCTGTTGATCCGGTTCGGGACACTAACTCTGGTTTATTTGGGCCCATACAAGTGTGCAGGAAAGGTGTTCTTGATGGAAGTGGCCATCAGGTAATGAACTTGCACAGACAATACGGTACAAAATAGGGTTTAAAAATGAAGGATCGTTCTGTGAAAAGAGGTTGCTTGACTGTCAACCAAAAACATGAAAATTTGTTTTATATGAGCTGTTTTATTGGATTACCTAAATCAAGCTGTCATTCAGTTGGAGGTAGCATTTGAGACTAAATGCCAGTTTGTAGTTATTAATAAATGTATATTTCTATAAATTAAAGAAAAAAACTGTTGTTTTTTTCTTACGGTTTCTTTCAGGGTTGATTGTTTGAAAAATGCGGTGAACACTGTAGTTTGTGGACAAACTGAATGTAATGCAAGTAAATGTAATGGCCTATGTGTTTATGTCTGTTTGTTTTGTCTGTGTGTGATGTTTTTTCGTACGGGTGTGTGTCTTTAGTATGCCAACAAAATTCAGCACGAGTTTTTTCTGCTGTTCTCTATCATGGATGAGAATAAAAGCTGGTATCTGCAAAAGAATTTGAACAAGTTTGGTAGCCGTGATTCAGATCCAGCCAATGAAGAGTTTCAGGAAAGCAATAAGATGCACGGTATGCATATATGTGTTTAATCGCACGATCATGTGCATTTACATCCACACTTTGTGAATATACAAGTTTATGGTTTGACGGTATTCTGATTAAGAATGTGTGTGTTCCTTCTCAGCGGTGAATGGCTACATGTATGGAAACCTGCCTGGTCTGGACTTGTGTAATGGGGAACATGTTATGTGGCACATACTTGGCTTGGGCACTGAGGTGGATATCCATGGGGTCTATTTCGAGGGTAACACGTTTCAACGAGACGGGATGAACCGTGACACTCTCAGTGTCTTCCCGCATACCGCAGTGACTGTTAGCATGACACCCGACAATAATGGTAAGTCACAGCGCTTTTACATCAGGGATATAAGTGTGTAAATGCTTATCCTGTACACTCAAGCAATGGAAGATATGACTGGCTTTGGCACGTTACTTGTAATGCTTTTACTAATAATGATTTTGGTTTTGTGCCAGATCCTAACCCGACTAACAATGTTTGTTTCCAAGAATATTCTGGAAAAGTAATTTTTCTCAGGACATTTCCAGACCAGACACTGCAAGTACAAAGTACAAGCACAAGGTGCATTCAATAACCACAACTATAAATAAATAGAAAATGAATACAAATATATACATTTATACTTGGTAATTTGATGCTAATGAAATCACGGACCTGCAACACTGTTTCCAATTAGTAAATCATGAAAATCTCAAAAATGCAAGTATTCAGTGATTTCAAATGAGATTTATAGAGTTTGCTGAATATTAATAGTTTTGCCCACTGAGCAAACCAAAGGTGACAGTGGTTTGGAACAGAAACTCTGTCATGTGCTAGCAGTGAGAAACCTCTGGCCACAGAATGAACGAACGAATGGAGCGAACACAATGTGATTGATGATTCCAAGTACAAGTCAATGTTTCTGTATGGTATTCAAAATTGGAAGCAGCTCTTTTGCTTAGAGATTGGCATGGACCACAATGGACTTGGGTGAGATCATTGAGGCAGGGGTTGTATTCTGACCAGCAGGTTGAAAACATGGTGCAGTATAGTGATCAGAGACTGGCTTATCAATTAGTGATCCTGCTAGTCATTTAGGTCTACTTTACAATCCCAGCTGGTCCTGGCATGATGCGTTATGGCCTTAGCTGGAAACAGGGGGCCTGCATCGAGGGACTGTCTGGTTGTAGAGGCCTGTGTATGTTTTGTGGTATTTGCTGGGCGCAAGTCTTAACATCTGGCCTAAGAACAGACTGACTATAGGGGCTTTCGCACCGGAGGAATCTTTCATAGTTCCTAGAACTATTGGAGGAAGTACCCGCTTTTTGGCGTGTTCGCACCACAGGAACCAGGAATGGTTTTAGTTCTAGAAACTCTGTTTTTTAGGGGAACTAAATTAGCTCCTACTTCAGAGTAGGGTGTAAAACAGTTCTATAGGATCTATCAGTGACGTAAGTGTACGCTGCTTGGCCAAACGCCAAGGCATTTTTAAAAAGCCATGTAAAAATGCTTACTCCATGAACATGGAAAACATCGATAACGGCATTTACCTGTTGTCTGCAGTGTTGTGTGTGTGTGTGTTCTTCTCTCAGCCTCGATATGTAACACTGCAAGTTGTCATATAGGAGATTTTGTCTCTTAGCCCAACTTTTTCCTCTTTCAGTCGCGTAAATTGTGCATTTACATTCCATCTCCGTTATCACGAAACCCAAGACGCACAACAAAAACAGCTCCGATCATGGCGTTCTTCTTGATGATCTTCATGTTCTAATGATAATGATGAATTAACAATGTTAAGAAGGGTTCCGAACTTCAGCTTGGTTTCAAAATGCGATACAAAATGACAATGGTAGCTCCATTATCCCGTTTCTACAGTTTAAAGTGAGCAGCACATCAAAACAATGGTCATTCTGAGCACTTGTTAAACTGTTTCATTGGATATTGTGGTATTTTGCGTTCAAAATATTGAGCAAAAGTGGCACGTTTTCTTCTCAACACATTTTTTGCGCCCCTGCTGACTATTATTGACCAACCGCTTGATTCCGATGGTCACACTTTTATAGTTTGGAAATTTCCAGAGTACTGCGTTTTTCTAAAAAAGGCATTTCACAATTTTTGACTTCTCGGTGTCAGTTAAGTCTCTTTTTTTTCTCATTTTTACCAGTAGTAAAAATCTGCCTAATAAATATGCACATCTGTATTTAAAGTGTTTGCCACTTTAGCTAGCTACACCTTCCCTCATTAACAATTACACATCACCTGAAAATGATAACACTCAGTAATTATTCAGATGAATGTGTTTTCACCAAGCAAAGTTGCATATTTTCGTCCAATTCTTTTCTTAATAATAATTACTATATTATTAATCACAATATAGCTTTTTTATTTTATCTTGTTATTAAAAATAAGAACAAAAATGCAAATAAACAGTAGTTTAATAAAGAGCAGCAAGTGATTCCATCTTTTCTATTAACGTTTGATTAACATCGAGACAGATCTATATGAAGATCTACTGTAATGCATGCATCTAATATAATTTTATACATCAGATTTTTCCACAACCATTAACTAAATGTTCATGTAAGACATAACAGTTTATGTTTGTGTGAATCTTACCAAGATCGCGCACTCTCAGAGAGGCACGTCTTATGCACGCACTTTGCAAATGTCAGTCAGCTCGATCATTTTGTTTTCATCAGCATGGGTTTGAAAATCATATTTCACTGGTTGGGATTCATGTAATCGAGAATTCAATATGAATATTCACAAAGCTGCAATTCAACAAACAAAGCTTTGCAACAACAGACTTGTGGTGAGAAGCAGCAGCAGTCGTCCAGAAGCGAGCAGAGAAAAAGCTACTCCTCTCAGAAAACGTACAAAAAAAGATCATTTTAGATGTTTAATTACTATTTGGAGCATTGAGATCGCTAGAAGAGGGCTTAATGAACACATTTTTGTGAAAACCTCAAATTCGACCAAAACTGACTTTTTTCGCTCCTTTTGCCTGTAGTTCAAAATTAAACCGTGCGTATTCCGACTCATTTTGCCAGCACGGGTCACAAATGTTTGATATACAAACTTGACACTAGATATCAGGACACACAAAGAGAGACTAACTACTCTTTAAAATGCAACTTTATAACTAGTCTGTAGGTGCTTGTACCCCCTGTAGTCTCTTCACAGAGTGAGATTTCTGCTCTTCTTGCCAAGTGCCTGGATTTGGAATGCTGTTCCCAACAAAGCAGTCTATGTCTAGTGGGAACTCCAGAGGGTATTGAGCCCCTGCAACCCACAAAATTTGTTGCAGAGGCACGGCTGAATGATTTGATGTCTGTGAATGCACGTTTCTTGCCCAAAGTTGTTGAATGCTGGCTGCAAGACCAGCAAAGGGTCAGAGACTGTGGAAACTATTTGTCGGTGTCTGTCAGTACAGTGTGAATTGGCCTTTAGAGATGCCAGCTGAGAGGCGATGACATCTGTGAAGCAGTACATAATGATTTCTTAGTGCACACAATGTGTGCATGATAGTGTTAAGTTGTTCAAGCATATTCTATGGCTGGTCATTGGTTGCTAATTCAATATAATCAGTTTACCTAACTAAGGTTAGCAATGCTTGGCTTTCAGTCTACTATAATTAAAAGGTAATTTCCAGGTAGCTTATTTTTTATTATTTGTACATCTGCAATGTTATATCTTACATGTCTCGTCAAAGTGAATCCCATTAATCTTCTGGTGTGAAATACTAATGAGCATAATATTAGTGCTGTGTACAGTAGTCAACATTTGAAGTGGATCAAAAAAAGTTCATCAAAGTTGTCCTAAGACAAGAACGCATTTTGGTTTTAAGTTTTAGGACAACTTTGATGTTTTTGTCACCAGCAACATTTTGATCATTTTCACAAAACATTCATGGCCCCCAGGATATTTTGTTGTATGGATTTCTGAACATGCAAAATGTCAAAAAAAAAAGAAAAAATCAAAGCCTCTGCTTTTATACCATTTCTGCTTTCCGCTTTTTCATCAAAACTGGAATGTGGGAAAGTTTCATATAAAAAAGCAACGTGGTGAACAGTAGATCATTTCCATCAAGACCCCCAAATCTTCACAGTCCTAAACCACTCCTGGGTCGTCATTTCATTTGATAGCATCAGGCAGCTTTGATTTCTATGCTGTTTAATGTCTGATTTTTCCATAATTTTGCGTATATATGTGATCACTTGTTTCTGCTTCTTCGCCATGTTTTGATCCAGACATTTGGTACTCTTTCAGAAGATGTGTAATTGCTCCCCCTACTATATAGTAGTGAAAACACAGAAAGGCAGAAAATTCAGTCAATGATGGGGAAAGAATTAAATTTTTTTTTAAAGGGGTCATATGATGCTACATGCACTTTTACAAGTTGTTTGAACTGAAATGTGTGTTGGCAGTGTGTGTACACAACCACCCTATAATGATAAAAATCCACCCAGTGGTTTTTTGTTAATCTACAAAAAACTTTACCCCTTTCTCAAATCAAGCTGATTTCAGATTCCTGTCAGTGTGACGTCACAAAAACAGGCCCCTCCCACGATAGTTTGACAGACTGGACTGGCGTCTTACCTTAGCTCCGCCCTGAGTGAGCTGTCATCAGTCCATCATTGTTTCACCGCCGGAGCAGTTGTAGACAAGAATGACTCCTAAGCGATTGAGGTGTTCTGTTGTTGGATGTAATAATGAACATAGCAGTCGTCATTTACTCCTGACATCTGAGCCGCTGAAGACGCAGTGGATTACCTTTG
>NW_015647031.1:89787-95464 GCF_001515625.1 Sinocyclocheilus rhinocerous
TTACTCACCCTCATGTCGTTCCAAACCCGTAAGACCTTCGTTCATCTTCAGAACACAAATTAAGATATTTTTGATGAAATCTGAGAGCTCTCTGACCCTCTGTAGACAGCAATGTCACATGGACTATTTTACTGATGTCCTTGCTATGTTTCTGGACCTGGGAACAGTTCAGTTGCATTGCTGAACGAAGGTCTTACGGGTTTGGAACGACATGAGGGTGAGTAATTAATGACAGAATTTTCATTTTTGGGTGAACTAACCCTTTAAAACTTTTTGATGCCAATAACAGCTATAAGTTTTCAATGCATAAAACCCATTTATACTGTATGAGAAAAATACTGTGATTGTATAAAGCCTTTAAAATTAAATAAAAAATTTAAAAGGGGTCATATGATGCTACATGTACTTTTACAAGTTGTTTGAACTGAAATGTGTGTTGGCAGTGTGTGTACACAACCACCCTATAATGATAAAAATCCACCCAGTGGTTTTTTGTTAATCTACAAAAAACTTTACCCCTTTCTCAAATCAAGCTGATTTCAGATTCCTGTCAGTGTGACGTCACAAAAACAGGCCCCTCCCACGATAGTTTGATTGACAGTAGCATTTCAGCACAGACTGGACTGGTGTCTTACCTTAGCTCCGCCCTGAGTGAGCTGTCATCAGTCCGCCATTGTTTCACCGCCGGAGCAGATGTAGACAAGAATGACTCCTAAGCGATTGAGGTCTTCTGTTGTTGGATGTAATAATGAACATAGCAGTCGTCGTTTACTCCCGACATCTGAGCCACTGAAGACGCAGTGGATTACATTGTTTCTGAAGGGAATGTGTCCCCGATCTACATAAATGCGTCTATGTTCGCGCAAATCATTCATGATCCAGCCTCACCTACAGAAGAAGTGAGTAAAAGGTTTTGTAATGAATCTTTGCAAATCGCCTTTCCTAATAATGTGCTAATTAGCAAGTTTCACGATGAATGCAGCTAAAGTAAACAGTCCCTCAGAGAGGACTAGGCAGCTCGAAAGAGAGGGGCGAGGTCAGCAGAGCTCATTAACATTTAAAGGAAAATGCTACAAAACGGCATGCTCTGAAAAGAGCTGTTTTTGACAGGGTAAAAAAGGTGTTTTTTACACTACCGTTGAGAAATGTTAACCAAACTATCTTACAGACTTTTCATTAAGACCCTAAAGAATCATATCAACTTGTGGAAAATGGGCATCCGATGACCCCTTTAAACACATTTCAGCCATCTATAATCCATAAGGTTATGGGAGCAGCTACCCATTAGGGTTCAAGGGGATGTGGGATTTGGCACGACAACGGTTTAACAAAGTTAGGCAAGACTATACAAGTTTTAATATACAGTTGTTAGGTATGTATAATGTATGAAAAGCTTGTTGTTGTTTTGTTAAATGATTAAAAGATATTTGCTCATCAGTATGCTCTTCTCTTCTCAGGCCAGTTTGAGCTGAGCTGTCGTACGGGTGAACACTACCACGCTGGCATGCGTCAGCATTATGAAGTCAAGTCCTGTTCAGCAGTGACTCCAGCAGCAGAACATTTCACCTCCACAGTGCAGTACTTCATCGCAGCAGAGGAGGTCGAGTGGAATTATGCTCCAGACCGCACATGGGAACTGGAGAAACACAAAACTACTCTGGAGGACAGGTATACACACAAACGTAAAAGCATATGTGCACACAGACATTCTACAGTCTGTAAGGACGAGTCTGGAAAAGTTAGGGATCGAGTTAACACTCCAACTGAGACTGGACTGAGAAGAGTCAAGTCTCATGCTTGAGACTGTCTATTTCACACAAAGCAAGCTACAGAGTTTTACCAATTTACTTATGTTACCTTACATTATTTTAAAATTACTAGAATGCATACACATTTAGACACATTCATGCCCATATTATCTTTTGTTTTTTGTTCTTTCCTGCTTAATTTAGCCCTGGAGGAATTTATCTTGAACAGTCAACAAATAGGATTGGTGCAAAATATAAGAAGGTGGTGTTTCGTGAATATTTAGATGAAACCTTTACCAAAAAGAAACACAGACGTCCAGAGGAGGAGCACTTGGAAATAATGGGTATGTTATATCTTACTTTAGAAGTGTGAATTGTGAACTACTTTTTTCCATAAAAAAACTTCTTAAGATTTATTAATAAATCTTATAATACTGTAGCTCTCGTAAGTCAGTTGAAACCTGCTTCTCAATAATCAAACACACACACACTCAAACACACACACACACACACACTCACACACACACACACACACACACTCTCTCACACACACACACACACACACACACAAACACACTCACACACACACACAAACACACACTCTCTCACACACACACACACACACACACACAAACACACTCACACACACACACAAACACACACTCTCTCACACACACACACACACACACACACAAACACACTCACACACACACACAAACACACACTCTCTCACACACACACACACACACACACACAAACACACTCACACACACACACAAACACACACTCTCTCACACACACACACACACACACACACATATATAAGGGCTGTTAGTCAATTAAATTTTTTTTATCTAATTAATTACATGTTATCTAATTAATGTCAATTCATTAATCTAATTAATCGCGAATTAAATGTGGCTGTGAAATTACCCACAAAAGATAATTAAAGCCATCATTGTGTTAAATGAGAAAGTATCAAGTAGACAATACAAATAGTAGCTTTACAAAGAAATATTTTGTTTGATTTAAAATAAAATGTATTACACATAAACGTTAAGGTTACAACAGCAACAATGGAACATAAAAAAAGATCATTTGAGAAACATCTCAGTATTTTTTGTTTTAATGCAATGAAAGTCACTTGTAACTAAAACAGCCTAGTTACCAACTGTCTTCAAAATACTTTCTTTTATGTTGTGCAAAAGAAAGTCATACAGGTTTGAAACGACATGAGGGTAATTGATGACAGAATTTAAATTTTTTTGGTGAACTATCCCTTTAATGTTGTAAAGGTCTTTATGAGTCATTCATTCATTCGATTCGTTCAAACTGCTGATTCATTCAAGAATGAAGTAAACGGTTCACTTTATGAATAGGCTATTGAGTCATTGGTTCACACGATTCATTTAAAACGTGGATTCATTCAGAAACAAATTAACGCTGTGTTGCTCGGAGCCGCACAATTCTGCTTTGGCTTTAAAGGTAATTTCTCTGCAAAATTAAGCAAAAACAGAAAATATTGTGTTTAAAATGTAACACAATATTACCTTTTTATTTACTTAACTGTTGTATCACATTTAAACTCATGATATTCAGGACAAAAACAGCGCTCGTGTGATATCATATGAAATAAATATGAGACAAAAACTCATACAGGGGCATTTTTGCCCCAATATCTTGAATTTTAGGGCATAACTGCATTTATGGAGTTGTCGCCCTGCATCATATTTGTCAACAGTCAACTGTATGAAATGTATGATGATGTACAGGTCTAGGGGCGGGGCTAGTGCATTAACTGCGTTAAAATATTTTAATAGTTTTATTATTTTTAATTAACTAATAACTAATTAAGTTAACGCATTAAACTGACAGCCCTAATATATATATATATATATACACAGAGAGAGAGAGAGAGAATCGTAATTAGGTGTAATTAGTAACAATATTGTGAAGCATCACACATTAATAGATGAGTGTTAGGTTCACTATTGACAAAGCAGGTCTCTTTGTTTTAGATCATTACCTTTGCTTTTGTGGTTCTATATTGACTCTGTTTATTTGCAGGACCCATCATTAGAGCTGAGGTTGGTGAGAGGATTCAAGTTGTGTTTAAAAACAAAGCCAGCAAGCCATATTCTGTTCATGCCCATGGAGTGAAGACCAGTAAAACCCATCAGAACGGTGTTCAACCAGGTCTGTTATTACTCAGATTTGTCTTTTATGTGGTCAGGAGTGATTCAGGAGTATACCAATAAGTAAACCTCTCTGTTTGCATGTGTTACATGTATTATAGGTCATATGACGACATACAGCTGGACCATTCCAAAACGATCAGGTCCGGGTCGCAGTGATCCAAACTGTATAACGTATGCCTACTACTCGTCTGTCAGCCTAGTTGAGGTATAAAACGAGTAACAATACACATTGTTTTTATGCAAGGGTGATCCATATTATTAAACCAAATGTAAATTTGATAGTGTGAGTTTTTACAGATCTTCTCTGTGAATGTTCTTCAGGACTTGATGAGCGGTTTGGTGGGTCCACTGATAGTGTGCCGCAAAAACACCCTGAACACCGACAGACGTAGAAAAGACATTGATAAAGAGTTTGCGCTCCTTTTCTTGGTGTTCGATGAAAATGAGTCCCACTACCTGGATGAAAACATAAAAACGTACCTCAACGCAGACCCAGAAAAATACGAAGAAAAATATGATGGGGACTTTATGGAGAGCAACAAAATGCATGGTAATTATGTGTGTGTGTCATTGTCTGTATTACAAGTTTTCTGGAGAAACACATGGCGTAGACTTTTTGAAGAACTTAAAACTCTCTCTCTCTTCCACAGGTATTAATGGAAAGATGTATGCTAACCTCCATGGGTTGAATATGACAGAGAATGACAAGACCGAGTGGTATTTGATAGGACTGGGGAATGAAGTCGACATGCACACTGTGCATTTCCATGCTCAGAGCTTCACTTACAAAGTACATACATAAACACACCAGGGCAGATGAAAACAATATTTGTGACCCTGGACCACAAAACCAGTCTTAAGTGTCAATTTTTTAAAATTGAGATTTATACATCATCTGAATAAATAATCTTTCCATTGATGTATGGTTTGTTAGGATTGTTAGGACAATGCATATTACTAATCAAAAATTAAGTTTTGATATATTTACGGTAGGAAATTTACAAAATATCTTCATGGAACATGATCTTTACTTAATATCCTAATGATTTTTGGCATAAAAGAAAAATCTATCATTTTGACCCATACAATGTATTGTTGGCTATTGCTACAAATATACCCCAGCGACTTAAGACTGATTTTGTGCTGCAGGCTCACATATATGGTGTCATGAGGACAATGAGGGGTGTTGACACCAATGCAAGCGTCAATGCATATTTCTTGTGAATTTATGGCCTGACATACGCATTCATGTCCATTAATATGCGAATCAGTTGCATTTCCACAGAGGAACCTCAAATCAATTTATTTTTAATAATAATAAATATATTTATTTAGTATGGCAGTATGTATGCATGTATTTATTCTTCTTTTTTTTTCTTAGATGGCAAAAAAATTTATATGAATAATAAAAGCAGAGAGGGCAGTCTGAGAATTCAGACTTAGTGTTTGCAAGTCTTTTTGCATTTTTCATTAAAAGAAGCATTTTTCATTAGTTGGGCTACACTGGTTGCACTGTGTGCTTTTGATTTTCTATAAGGATTGGTTCATAAGATTCTTTCTTTATGAATATAAAGTCATAGAATGACATTTATTAAAAACATTTTGCAGTACATTGTCTTTTTATCTCATCACATTGAAGCTACGAAACACTGCTTACATTTACATTTTATATATTGTAATATCAAAGGCTAGATTGCACCCCCCCCCCTCCCCCATGCCACCCCTGTAGAT
>NW_015647031.1:95574-107827 GCF_001515625.1 Sinocyclocheilus rhinocerous
ATGCCACCCCTGTAGATCCACTCCTGAAAACACACTAATGCATAAATACAGCTTAAGTGTCAAAACGTCTCTCAAACACTCTCTCATTTTCTCTCCCTCAGACGGATCATCCTCATCGTGCTGATGTATACGACCTGTTCCCAGGAACATTTCAGACCATAGAGATGACTGTAGGAAGTCCTGGACAGTGGCTGCTTCACTGCCATGTGACCGATCACATCCATGCGGGCATGGAGACGCTTTTCACTGTTCATCCGAGAGGTTAGTAGTGAAGGTTACATTACTAGTACATTTCGATTTTATTCTCGAAACATTTCGATTTTATTCTCGTTATTTCAACTTTATTCTCGAAACATTTCGCCTTTATTCTCGAAACATTTTGACTTTATTCTCGTAATTTCAACTTTATTCTCGAAACATTTCGCCTTTATTCTCGAAACATTTTGACTTTATTCTCGTAATTTCAACTTTATTCTCAAAACATTTCGATTTTATTCTCGTAATTTCAACTTTATTCTCAAAACATTTCGATTTTATTCTCGTAATTTCAACTTTATTCTCAAAACATTTCGATTTTATTCTCGTAATTTCAACTTTATTCTCGAAACATTTCGCCTTTATTCTCATAATTTCGACTTTATTCTCAAAACATTTCGATTTTATTCTCGCAATAAAAACGGGAACACAAACAGAGAATTTTTAAAAATAAATATCCTAGTCAAGCTTGTTCATATAAAAGCAGTACGTTTATCCTCGTTTCGAGATTGCAAAAATGCAAAGTATAAAATGACCATTTTGATAAATTAAGAATAATAAACAACACGAAACATGACATGTACTTGCTTTTCTGAGTTCTTTGTTGAGTTAAGAATAATTGCTCTCTCACTTAGGGATTTTATTATGCTTTTTTACGTAAACAACTCTTTAGAGAGGATGAATGACTAAACTGTATAAAGTGACTGTTTTTATTTGTAAATGTCAAAATTCAGCACAACACCAGAAACGCTTTGTCCAGAACTGGAAACTGCTTTCCCTTATGGTTAGGGTGGTCATATGCACTGTTCATACGGGACACGTCCCGGCCAGGATTTCAATATTGCCTAAAATATCCAGGTTTTGGCTGTTTGCACTGTGCAGGTCGATCGTTGTGCGACATTCATGAGAGCTATAGAGAGCAGAGCGACGGCTCCTTATGCTTTTGAATAGCTCTCGCACCTACTTTGGTGTCTTTTTTTGATCGGTGCGCAGCGACGCTTCAAGTCAAACGAACGAACAAACACGTGCGCGTATTTGCATCGCTTTGATCGTTCCCTGTACATCTCACCTTCTCACGCACAGCCCCACGATTGGTCGATTATGTTAACTGTGAAAGATAACAAAATACAAGCATCAAATAATAGGTAATATATTCTGAGTTTTGTAGTCCAGTAATAAGAATCTATGTGTTCATATTTATGTTATGTCTTTGTTCGCAGCCCGACAGTAAAACTCATAGAAGAAGGAGAACAAGAACAAAACAAATCAGGGAGTCCAAATTAAATTGTTATGGGTTCCAGCGCATGTAGGAGTGAAGGGGAATGAAGAAGTAGATAAGGTGGCAAAGAAGGCGTTGAAGAAGGAAAACGTAGAAATTAAAATAAGAATCAGTAAAGCAGAAGTGAGAAGCATAATCTGGGGAAACAATAAACCAAATGTGGCAAGAGTTGTGGGATAAAGAGGGAAAAGGGAGACATATATTTCAAATTGAAAAGAGTATTAAAGTAAATAAGGTAGGAGTTGGGAACAGGAAAGGGAAAACTTAATGAGATGGATGGCAACCGAAGAATTGAAGAAATGGGGATAGAAAATATTACACTTAAAACTCCGTTGAAAAATGGCTTGAATCATTATAAAATATATAATGCTTTAATGACATACTTAAAAATTTAGAATTTTTTTTTTTTTTTATTGTTTAGTTCTTCCTATTAAATCAATGGTCCACACTCCAGCCCAGTAGGTGGCGGCAATGGTGCATATTGTTTGTATTGCCAACCGCCATACAAGTCAACAAGAAGAAGAACGAAATGTTTGCGGAAATAGTGTCTTTGTTTGAGTATTTACATCTAAAGCCAATTACTGTACCGTTCATACATAAAGTTTGTAGCTATTGAGTACAAATGGGGAGAATGAGTACTTTTTGAGTAAGGATCCGCATTCTTTTTCAGTCAGTTCAAAGTTCTATGGATGTTTGTGATTAGAGTTTGTAGGTAATAAAAGAGGAAAGTTATGACTATAGCGCATGCTATTCTCACAGTCGTCATGAGATGTGTGTAAAAATCACATTTGGCTTGTCTGTTTAGTTTCTCAGAGTTTCACTTCTCACAGGAACTATTTTTCAACTGATGACGCTGATCTATTCATTGTTAAAGGGGTGGTTCATTGCGATTTCACTTTTTTAATGTTAGTTAGTGTGTAATGTTGCTGTTTGAGCATAAACAATATCTGCAAAGTTACGAAGCTGAAAGTTCAATGCAAACGGAGATATTGTCTTTTAAAATTATGGCAGTTTAATGCCTACAAAAACGGCTGGTAGGGACTACAACGAGTTACTTCCGGGGTTCGTGACATCACAAACCCAGATAAACCCCGCCCTCGGGAAAAAGCAGCAAAGGGGGCGGGGCCATGCTGCGCTGTTTTAGAGAAGAGGAAGAGAAAACTAGAATGAATGAATGAATGAATGAATGAATGAATGAATGATGCATTTATATAGCGCTTTACTGTGTATTGTTGTACACCCAGAGCGCTTTACAATCATGTGGGGGGGTCTCTCCTCAACCACCACCAGTGTGCAGCATCCACTTGGATGATGCGACGGCAGCCACAGGACAGCGGCGCCAGTGCGCTCACCACTCACCAGCTACAGGTGGAGAGGAGAGAGAGTCATAGAGCCAATACTCTGCATCTCTCTCTCTCTCTCTCTCTCTCATTCAGCTCAGCTCCAACAATGAACTGTTACAATTATACACTTATTTTCACATAGCTATGAGAAGCGTTAAACATGGACGCGCATGCAGTTGCCGTACTGTATTAAATATTTAATCAGGATAAAACCGTGTATTAAAAGCTAACATAAGCAGTAGAATTTACAAATAACAGTATATCTAAAAGTATGAGACAACAACAAACAAAAAACATAGGCCTACCATTAAAAGCCGTACTTGCACAGGTTCTGCACAATCCTCTTCACTAATATCCTCTGCTTCTCAATCAATGATAAACTGATAAGCGATATTAACGCCGTTGTTTACAATACAACCGGAGCACATGCTGCTGAGGAGAGGGGCGGGACGTTTAGATGCGCACTAGAGGCGGTTTAGCCAATCACAAGTTAACACACTGGGCTAGCTAACCAATCAGAACCCATCGCCTATTTCTGAGGGAGGGGCTTCATAAAAGAAGGAAATGATCAGCTTGTTTCTCAGAGAAGGGACAGAGCGGTGTGGACTAAAGGTAAATGATGTGAAAAATAATGTGTTTTTTTTTAAACGAACCATTAAGGCATGTCAGACTGCACCCCATAAACACAATCAAGCCAAGAAAAAAAACAGTGAACCACCCCTTTAAGAGCAGTAAAGACATGCATGCATGCGTGCCATATTTTCTTTTGGTGTTTATACAGTAGTTTTTGTAGAGCCTATTCAATGACAGATCCACTATAATGACATTGTTCTGAACGGGAAACACCCCACACCTGGGGGATTCCAGAAAGCGTGTGTGTTTGCGCAGAGTAAAGGAGTTTCTTTAACTTTCATTTTCAAAGCAAACTGAAGTAACTTTCAGGATAAGTAGTTTAGCAGCTTATTCTTTGAACATAACCTGACCTGGATAGGAATGTTCCTGTTGCTGCAGGTAAATAAACTGTATATCTCATCTTCAGAGGTATTTGGCTTCAGTAGGTGTGACAGCAGATTATGCTGTATGTTATTATATTAAGTGCATTACATTAAGTTATATACAGTGGGTACGGAAAGTATTCAGACCCCCTTAAATTTTTCACTCTGTTATATTGCAGCCATTTGCTAAAATCATTTAAGTTAATTTTTTTTCCTCATTAATGTACACACAGCACCCCATATTGACAGAAAAACACAGAATTGTTGACATTTTTGCAGATTTATTAAAAAAGAAAAACTGAAATATCACATGGTCCTAAGTATTCAGACCCGTTGCTCAGTATTTAGTAGAAGCACCCATTTGATCTAATACAGCCATGAGTCTTTTTGGAAAAGATGCAACAAGTTTTTCACACCTGGATTTGGGAATCCTCTGCCATTCCTCCTTGCAGATCCTCTCCAGTTCTGCCAGGTTGGATGGTAAACGTTGGTGGACAGCCATCTTTAGGTCTCTCCAGAGATGCTCAATTGGGTTTAAGTCAGGGCTCTGGCTGGGCCATTCAAGAACAGTCACAGAGTTGTTGTGCCCACTGTAATATATATATATATATATATATATATATTCATTTCAAACATGAAGTTCTGCATTAAAAAATTAATATGCATGCTACATCTCACTTTACACTTTTTTTTTAGTTTGATCATAATTTTTAGTTAGCATCAAACAAAAATGTTAAACGGTTTGATGGAAAATAAGAACAACTTGAATAGTAACGTATCTGGAATAATTTGACTTTGATAAATAACAACTAACATAAATGTTAAAGTGAGACTGTTCTCATATAGTAAAGCGACAGATAACACTAAAAACACTACAAGCACAAATGTTCGAGTTTGTGTAGCAGACGAAACTGCTCTGCTTATTTGGCATTTGGTTATCAAGGTTTTTTAGCACTGAGCCCATAGTAGCAGCCAAATAAAGTTTTAACAGCTTTATTATTATTTTTTTTTTTTATGCATTAGCGTATTTTTTTCTACAACTGGAATACCTCGTTTGTGTTGATTCCTAATGAGGATTTACATTATTTTACACATTGCATATTTTAGCACAGAAACCTGAAAGACTGTCTTGACTGTTGTCATATCTTAAGATTACTGATCTTGTGTGTGACTTGATTTTTTTTTTTTTCAATAATTTATTTTTCTTTATTATTTAAAAAAAAGTGTAGGCCTATTTTTTTGTTGTCAATGTCCCAATTGAGGAACAGGATGTGAAAATTTAAGATAAATGTTCATGTTATATGTTTTGGTTGCATTTGTGAGTTAATAAAAATGTAGATATCGATATATCGATCGATGTTCTCCTGTATCGAATCGTATCGTAGAATTTTTTGAAGTAACGGCAAATATCGTATCGCTGGGTATGAGAATCGATATCGTATCGTATCGTGACGAACCATCCGATTTACACCCCTAGTAGATTTGCATTGAATTGGCTGGAGGTATAGTTCACCCATATATGAAAATTCTGTCATCATTTACTCTCACTCATGTAGGACTTTCATTAATCTTCAGGACACAAATGGAGATATTTTTAATTAAATCTGAGCGATTTCTGTCCTTGCTTCGACAGTTTGACGCTTCATAAAGTTCATAATGTAATCATAAAAACTATTCCATATGAATTGAGCAGTTTAGTCCAAATTCTCTGAAGACACTCAATCGATTTAATTTAGGCTTAATTAATTTTGTTTTACAGTTTAAAGGGGTGGTCCACCCAAAAATAAAAAGCCATTATTTTCTCCTTAGTATTGTAGTCCAGAGCTGTCACGATTATTCAAATTAATTTGAGTACTCAGTTTTAATTAAAAAATAAAAATAAAAATCCTCCATTACAATTTACCCTTGTTCTGTAATCGCTGAAATTCCAAAAGTCAAGCAATCCATGTATAAGGCATAAGTGAAAATGACACACATTATTAAACAATTTTATCTTTTTTTTTTCTTTTTTGGAGTTAAGCAGTACAAAATGCCTAGTATCCTAGCTTTAAATATTATGAGGCCTTGAGGAAATATAAGGCTGTGTATCCTCAATGTAACAATTAAAACTAACTTAAACAAAGGTCCTAAAATTGAGCCTTGTGGCACTCCATATTGGACATGTGATTGATATAACACTTCTTCATTTACCAAAGCAAAGTGATAACAGTCAGATTAAATCTCTTGTATGAGGATATGCAAAAGCTGAGACAATACCAAACAGAAATGATTTTTCCCCCTGGTTACTTAAAGGTGAAGTGTGTGCATTTTTGGCACATAAATTGCTAAAATAATGATTGTCTCCAAACATACAGAAGTCTAAAGAGGCCTTAATAAAGAAGTGAAGTTTTATTCACTTCAAACAATAATAATGAATAATTTTTCCAAAAAATAAATGGAAGAAAATCATGAATGTATTGTAGGAAAGAGTCCTGCATGGGTCCCGCGACCGCCCTGCATCCACACAGTAATTAACAGAACACCCAACCCATTATCCGACAGCAAAGCTAATTTAATTCCGTACCCAATCCCAACTCATTTACATAAAAACCGTGACCCAAACTGCACCCGCATTAAATCTTCTACATGTAGTAGACAAAACTCATTTATTTTTTCATGTAACACAAGCAATTAACCATTAGGCATTCTGAGCTAATGCATTTAAGAACAATTAACAGACACACAGCCCAACTGGTTTACAACAAGTAAGTTGAGAGGGGAGAAAGAGAGAGAGCGTGACATCCATTGTGTAAAAAACAATATTAAAATATGCGTACTTCATGTTAACAATCTATTTTGACAAATAGTGCATACTCTGCAGTGAATACATGACCATTTGTCCTCTTTTTAGAGGCATGAAAAATAGGCTAAAACTTGTATTCAAATGGTGAATAGATCATTAAACTATTGGACATGCAGGGGCGGACTTACCCATTAGGCAAAGGTAGGCGACCGCCTTGGGCCCCCAAAAGCCAAGGGCCCCCTAAAATGCTTTTCATACAGGATATGCGCATTAAGCGCGGACACGTGAACGTTTGCAGTTTACGGTGTTTATTACCACGACAAGCGTCCGAGTCAGTGGCTCCTGCAGGTGTACGGCACTGTGAGTACCACGAGCGCTCAGACTGACCTCAGATTTGCCCCGCAAACATTTCAGCAGTTATTATAGGCCTGTGTGTCCCGTATTTCTGTCGACTGAACCCATGCCGTTAATTATTAATTTATCAGTCTTTTGCATGCCAAAGTCAATTTCTGCATAGAAATATTAGGCCAAATAGAAGCAGAAAATCGTGCTATAGGCCTACGCACGTTCATGAGATCGGGTTAGCCTACAACAATGAATTTGTTGGCTATTTTACAAATGGGAATACAACGAATTCATGACAATGTTTACATTCAAGCTAACCGTAAAATTTATAGTGAAAAGTACTTTAAAAGCGTCTGGAATGCAATAAAGTAATTTTAAAGCCATCACTGACACCAGTGTTGTTAACGTACCGGTCATCATGTCGGAACAAGTAAGTTTTTTTTGAAGGCATTTTATTCCATGTACTGTAAATAGCTAGCTAACTAAATAGTTAGTTTAATAAAGCTAGCTGACGAACCATTAAAACACGGGTTCTCAAAGTGGTATACAATAGGGACATGCAACCTGCCCGTGCCTGTCACCCGTCTGACCCGCATAGCACCTGACACATAAATATGTGACCCTGGAGCACAAAACCAGTCATAAGGGTCTATTTTGGAAGAACTGGACCGTACCTATAACAGAGTCTTCAAACTGTCTAAATGCCTTTACACTACAGGAAAACGGGACCGTTTGTTCACCCCCCGGAGCCGTGAGAGATGGGCACTTTTTATTTAACTTCTTTTGGACTGATGCATGCAACACCCGCTGAGTGGCATTAAACAGCTTGAAAGATCAAAGACAATTTTTAATAGAACTCCGACTGGATTCGTCTGAAAGAAGAAAGTCACATACACCTAGGATGCCTTGAGGGTCAGTAATTTATGGCCTAATTTTCATTTTTGGGTGAACTAACCCTTTAATGTCAGCCTTGGGTAGGTGCAGTTGTGCCACAACATGTGTACGTGCTTGACCTGGAGAGAGCTTATGCCAGTGTCACTGCTGGACATGAGCTGCACATCCAGTTTATAGAGACACATCGGTAATCATTTGCAGTTACTACGTTTTTCTGATGCACAAGGTGATTGAAAAGAAAGGAGCTCATGAAGGTAGTCCAGCTTTGCTGGACACTACAGGCGATCTGTGGAAAGCTACACTCTAAAAAATGCTGGGTTAAAAAGGGACAAACCCAGCTATTGGGTTGTTTTTAACCCAGCATTTTTTAGAGTGTACTTACAGATAGTTAAGCCCTTGAATGCACTACTAAAGGGGGGGTTTTCTATGAGATGCCCAGAATCATCTTACCTTGTTAGGAGTAACGTGCAATCCCTAGCTGGGTAATGGGACACTGTCATTCAGAAACTTACACCTGCAGATAATATTAAGTGATGACACTAAAATCGGCTTAAACGTGTGATATGAATAAATAATGGTCAAAAACGGATTTGTATTGTAAATTGACTATAGACTATTCCTTATGTTTCATGTTTCATCCCTGTTTTTATATTCTAATGCAAATAGCTAGGTATTGGTGTTGCCATGTTGTTTATACGTGACTAATTATCGAATAAAAAAAACTATTGCTAGTCATGACTTAACAAGCGGTAATGTGTTGAAAATGACCAATCACAGGAGCAGAGACATCTGAAGCCCTTGAATGCACTACTAAAGGGGGTGTTTTCTATGAGATGCCCAGAATCATCTTACCTTGTTAGGAGTAACGTGCAATCCCTAGCTGGGTAATGGGACACTGTCATTCAGAAACTTACACCTGCACCTGTGTTGGGTTTTTCAAACTGGAAGTCACCTTAAATCCTCACCAGAGTCAGTGGAAATGGGATTGCTTTATAGTCCAAAATGGAAAGACTAGAATGATTGCCTATGCCAGCAGTGGTCTCTCTAAGGAGAAAAACTATCCCTCGTACAAGCTGGAGTATTTAGCACTCAGATGGCTGTTTGCGAACATTTTCATTATTTTCTGTATGTCACAAAGTTTATCATGTTGACAGATGTATGTGTGATCAGCTAAGTTGGAAGCGGTTAGACAGGTGGCCCGCAGTCCTGCCAATGTTTGATTTTGATACTAAATACAGAGCAGGAGAAACTACCCAGATAGCAACATAGTGTCGGCCCAGATGCGGCTCACATCTGGCACATGTGGAAAGATGATCTGGCCCACATGCAGCGTGGAATGATGGCACTTGGGCGGACCGCTCCTGTTTGCCAGATCTGGGCCAAAAGCAGGCCATAGCAATGCCACATGACAGCCAAGAGCAAAGAAATAAACCACACTTGACCTTTTCTGAGCCACAAAATATTCATATATTATTTATAGAGTCCTCTCAGCTTGTCTAAGCTTGTTAACAAGCAAAATCACTGAAGAAGAGAGACAAACAGAAACTCAAGAACTACAACTGACTGCAGCCACAGCCTTAGATGAAATCAACTGAAGATAAAAGACATTAAATCTCTGAAGATCTCAGCAGAGGAGGATTAAACAACTCCACAAACAGCATTACCAGCTTCACTTATTACTAACCAGACTCACTTTATTTCTGTTAGAGGTCTACAGAATCTCTAAATTTCTGTTGGAAGGACTAGTTACCCAGCTGATCTTCATTAAAGTCACAAACTCAGACACAAACACTGTGTGCCTAAAAAGTTGTTTATTTAATATTCTAATTATTGTAATATTTTATTCATAAATGTACTATTTATAGTTATATCACAATAATAAAAATATAAAAAATAAACAACAACATGAAAATGTTCATAACGAAACGCGCTTGCGACGTCATCAGCAGGCGACACGTGACACGCACGTCATCAGCTGGCGCACGAGTGACTGCAGCTCATAACAGGTTTGTGGAGTTTAATAAAAGAGATTCTAATTATCGCTAACAGGAATATAAAAGCACAACGCATTTTATTCGGTATCCAGGTTATGGTCAAAATGCTCAACGGATAGACGACTGACGCTCACGTTTAATGTGTTTACAATTTTCTCCAAGCTTCACTCAGAATACATAAGCAGCTGTTTACTTTCAAAACTCGCTCAATAACCCCAAAACATTCGGAGAATAAGCTCTTTCTACGATAACTCTGGCAACTGTTCTCATACAATTCCACATAACACAACGATAAAAGGAACACAATGCAATGATGCACCTCATTAATATGGTTAAGAGAATGTGTGGAGCTGCTTTGAATCGTTGAATTTTGAATCATTTTGGTCAATTCTTGTATTTCCACTGGTGCTATTTCATATGTTTCCTGACTTTATTATTATTATTCTAAAATGTGCAAAAGATGAAGTAGATGTGTTGACATTGAATAATGCGTTGCCTTGTGACAGCCTGATGTAATGGCTGCATCACTAATCTACACAACTATTAAGCTTTACAAGATTCTGTCTATTTGTTTGCAAAAATATTTTCATAAAAGAAAATAAATCTTTAATGTCATTGTGCAAACAGTGTCCCACCAGAAGTCTTTCTCTAGTCTTTCCTTTGTTGATCTATTAAAGGGATAGTTCACCCCAAAATGAGAACTCTGTCACCCTCAAGTTTTTTATATTTTGGTAACCAAACCAGTTTTGTTAGGACACTTGTGTTTCATTTTGGTCAATTCTTGTATTTCCACTGGTGCTATTTCATATGTTTCCTGACTTTATTATTATTATTCTAAAATGTGCAAAAGAGTCATAAAGATTAAGTAGATGTGTTGACATTGAATAATGCGTTGCCTTGTGACAGCCTGATGTAATGGCTGCATCACTAATCTACACAACTATTAAGCGTTACAAGATTCTGTCTATTTGTTTGCAAAAATATTTTCATAAAAGAAAATAAATCTTTAATGTCATTGTGCAAACAGTGTCCCACCAGAAGTCTTTCTCTAGTCTTTCCGTTGTTGATCTATTAAAGGGATAGTTCACCCCAAAATGAGAACTCTGTCACCCTCAAGTTTTTTATATTTTGGTAACCAAACCAGTTTTGTTAGGACACTTGTGTTGTTTTGAGATTTATATCACATTTCTACAGAACAAGGCAATACATACAGGTTTGGAATGACATTATGTTGAGTAAATGATGACAACTTTTATTTTTAAGTTTAAGGCATTCCTTTAAGGCAAACATTCCAGCATATTTAAGTTTTGCATGGCATAATGACATATCTGTGAAATCTAATTAGAGCAGCCTGACTAAAACTGGATTTCCAGAACTGTAATTTGATTAGAATTTCAAAAATGGACCTTGAAATGGATTTGTAAAATTCCCCCTCGTATTCCAACTATATATGCACACAAATCTGATTTGAACCGACAGTCGGAACGAGTCTTATGCATCTCGGCTGACCGAAATCTCCAAAAACACATTTCAATCATGACAACTCTCGGAACATTTCAGCATGGTGATGGATATGACAATCTTAATGTATTTGGTCTTGGCGGAACAGATCTGCTACGCTGCGGCTACTCCCTAAAAAGTAGCTAATTATATTAGTTAGTTTTTACGGAAAGTAATGCGTTATGTTACTTTTGAGTTACTTTTTAAATCTGGGCAGGGCTTGCTTGTTTGTTTATAATATCAAAAAGTTTTTATTTTACAAATGCAAAAGCCCTTTTACACCTAAAGTGAAATGAATGCAACTCAGGCTGAAGGAAATGTGATGTAGAGGGCGCAGCTCAAACAAATCTCATGAACAATATGACGCAGGAGAAGAAGGTTCAACACTATTCAGCAATAACTAAAATGAAACACAAATGTAATTTTTGCTCATTATAGTACGGTTGAATTGGATCATCGAAGGTCAGTAGCAAAGACATTGGTCAATAAAATGGAATCAAATACATAAATGATATTTGTCTTATTTAACATATTTAATTATTGCAGGTTTGTACAATATTCTGAGTTTGCATTTCACTGTTTTTATTCATTTTGGGGAATACTGATGTTTTTTTGCAGGTGAGATGAGTAAATACACTACCAGTCAAACGTTTGGGATCAGAACGATTTTTTATAAGAGCATGTATTTAAAATAGAAATCTTTTCTAACAATAAACACTACCGTTCAAAAATTTGGGGTCGGTACATTTTTATTCTTTCTTTTTTTAAAAAGCAATTAACTTTTATTCAGCAAGGATGTGTTAAATTTATAAGAAGTGATAGCAAAGATTTATATTGTTAGAAAAGATTTATATTTTGAATAAATG